>NW_027508769.1:380000-385000 GCF_051911475.1 Siphateles boraxobius
ACACTCAAATGCAGTGTGATAGTGTAGACCAAGGGAAGCTGAGCTGCGTTAGTTTCTTTCGTCTAATAAACTGACCTGTGTGAGGATTAATTCAGCTCTTGCGGGCAAGTTAGTTCGGTAGAATGAAATGTCTTTATTCCTTTATATCCGCGGGACTCGCGTGTGATATTCGTCTCTCATTAGCAACTGCGCCATGTTAAAAACATCAATGTTTTCACTCATCCATAAACATTATTATGGGCAAGACGAAAAGTTCCATAATTCCGCTTATGCGTCTTCAATCTACGCCTACGTTATTGTAAGAGGTTAGCGACCCCTAGCGGCGAAGAAAATTACATATTGTAGCTTTAATATCGTGACAGCGTGATAAACACGACTTATATTAAAGTCAACATGAAAGAGAAGTTGCGAAGAAGAAGCTTCTCTATTGTGACGTAAATCTGAGTGAAACGCTTCAGGAACAAGAACAAATGTGGGCGGGGCTTGATTTTGTCTGTGGGGAATTGATTGGATGGTTGTGGTTTGCTATTAGCTGATCTCAGGTGAGTGACAGGTTATAGCCCCGCCCACATCATTAGAGAAGAGATGCTGCGAGAGGAACTTATTCTGATTCAAGATTATTAACACAATAATGATGTGCACCCATAAATCATTTAGAATAAACACTGCAATATTCCATAAAAAAATAAGAATTGTCGATTTTGATTTCATGCTGACTTTAAAAAGAAATGGGTAACACTTTACAATAAGGTTCATTAGTTAACATTAGTTAATGTATTAACTAACAATAAGCAATACATTTGTTACAGTATTTATTAATCTTTGTTAACGTTAGCTAATAAAAATAAAGCTGTTCATTGTTTGTTCATTAACTAATGTTAACAAATACAACCTTTGATTTTAATAATATATTAGTAAATGTTGTATTAGTAAATGTTGGTTAACATTAGTTAACTACCTTGGGTAACATGAACTAGGAATAAACAAAACCTTATTGTAAAGTGTTACGGAGAGATGTTATTTAAGTGTGTTTTTGTTGTAGGGCATGAAGATCTTCTTCCTGCTGGTGGTGTGTGTGTATGTTCTGTACCTGGTGTTTCTGGTGGTGCGCGCCTGCTCCGAGCTGAAGAACATGCCGTACACAGGTGACACACACTCCTGAGGAACACACACTCCTGAGTAACACACTCCTGACACCAGGAACACGCCATTAAAGGGATAGTTCACCCAAAAATGTAAATTCTGTCAGTATTTACTCTCCCTCATGTTGTTCAACCCCGTAAGACCTTCGTTCATCTTCAGGACACGAATTTAGATATTTGTGATTAAATCTGAGAGCTGGATCACTCCTCCATAGGCTTCTAAGGGATTGAAACTTGTTCCCCGAAAAGTTATTAAAGACATCGTTAAAATAGTCCAAGTGACTACAGTGGCTCAATCTTAAGTTTATCAAGCGACGAGAATACTTTTTGTGCACAAAAACAAACAAAAATAAAGACTTTATTTCAACTATTCATTTCCTGTTCTGTCGGCCTCGAGTGAGTTCACTAGTGTAACATCACAGCGCTTCTGTTGTTGTACGTCACACGCATCACACACATGACCAGCGTCGGCCAATAGTGAGCCTACATGTGACGTAGCACTACGCTATCACACTACGCTAACTGACTAGAGGCCCACAGAGAAGGAAATGAATAGTTGAAATAAAGTCGTTATTTTTGTTTGTTTTCCGCACAAAAAGTATTCTCGTCGCTTGATAAACTTAAGATAGAGCCACTGTAGTCACTTGGACTATTTTAACGATGTCTTTAATAACTTTTCGGGGAACAAGTTTCAATCCCTTAGAAGCCTATGGAGGAGTGATCCAGCTCTCAGATTTCATCACAAATATCTTAATTTGTGTTCTGAAGATGAACGAAGGTCTTACGGGGTTGAACAACATGAGGGAGAGTAAATACTGACAGAATTTACATTTTTGGGTGAACTATCCCTTTAACATGCAGGTTTTGTGTTTAATGTCTTTATTCGTGTGCTCAGATCTGCGGCTGAAGTTTCTGACAGCGCTGACGTTGGTGGTGCTGGTGATCAGGTGATATAAAAATACACTCATACTGCTATTTAAACAGGACTTATCGTGCTCTACTAGAACAGGTTTTCCTGCTTGAATGTTGATTTATTTTCCTCATATTCGCAAGTTCAACGAGTCGGTGTTTCCCGAAACCATCGTTCTAACGACAGCATCGCAATGTTGTGTGTTTGCAACGACAGATCTCGACCCGCGGTTAGAAGTAGAGTTTATTGTTTGCATGAGATGTGACTCAATAAACCCTGATCTTGAGCAAAATAAGCAAGTTAACATTCAGTACAATCTGTATCTTTTATTTAGAATACATACAAATGTCATTTACGTCTTTTAGTTTGTCAAGAGATTTAAAGCGTCGTTCTTGAAGAACGTTGTGTGTGTGTGTGTGTGTGTGTGTGTGTGTGTGTGTGTGTGTGTGTGTGTGTGTGTGCTCTAGTGCGTGAGAACGAGTCTGAATCTGCAAATAAAGCAAAAAAAACTGTGAAAAATTAGAAATATTCCTCAGATGCTGTGTCTGTAATATATATAGCAAAACATCTAGCATTAATTCAATCTTAAACAAATTCATTAAAAGTCCAACGTGGTTGAACGACCAATTTGCAACGATATGGTTTCGGGAAACAGTTGTGACTAGCTAGCTAGTTGATTTCTTCAAGGATGTATCGTACTATAATAGTGAAGCAGCGAGTTACGGCGTTGTACGGGAAACGCATCCGTTTATAAGAAAAACAATCCAAGGCACTCGATTATTTAGATTAATCAATAATTAGTTTTAGAAAAATATAAAAAGCCTTTATTTTTTCATGTCTTAGATTTTAAAAACGGGTGACAAGCATCGGCACACATACACGTTGCGGCCAATAAGCCTTCATCACGGTGTGTGTGAACTAAACGCTCCTGAAAAGCACACTGTGCTCTGATTGGTCAGCTGGATCAGTGTGTTGTGATTGGTCGAGCGCTTCGAGTGTGTTTGGGAAATGTCCCGCCCCTTACCATAACCGCCAGTTTAACACACTACTAACTAACTCAACCAGGCCCCGCCCCTTTATTCTGCGTATGAATTATTTAAATGAGGAATATTTAAGCATCAGCATCATTACTCCAGTCTTCAGTGTCACATGATCCTTCAGAAATCACTATAATGTGATGATTTGCTGCTCTAGAAACATTTCTAATTATTATCAGTGTCTTTTTTGTGTTATTTGAAACAGAATCTTTTGTAACATTAATGTCTTTTGATCAATTTAATGTACATGCTATATTCTGGGCAAATCTAGTCATGTGATCATTTATGCATATGCAGGAGATGTAAATGACATTCAGATGGTCATGTGATGTAATTCCCTCTTCCTCTTTCATCAGTGTGGTTATACTGTACCTGAGATTTGGATCCAAGGCCTTGCAAGACAACTTTGTTGCTGAACTTTCCACTCACTACCAGAATTATATCCTTTCATTACAGAATCGTGTGAGATCGTCCTCTCATGCCTCTTTAGTTATGTTTAAAGTGCCCTATTATGCTATTGTAAAGTCTCCCTACTGTTGTTTAGGTGTCTCCTACAACAGGTTCACATGCATGCGAGATCAAAAATATACATATATATATTTATTTCAGCATCAGCTGTTTTCTCTCAGTGTCTGAAACTGTTCGTTGGGAGATTCAGTCTCTCTAAGCTCCGCCTCTCTGAGAGCTGCTCTGCTGTGATTGGTCAGAAAGCAAACGCTCATTATCATATCTGAATCTCAGTTCTTGATACGAACAGTAACGATGGCGTGTGTTTTACCGTATCAATCTCAGAAAACAGCGTCTTCTCGACACGAACAACACAAACTCTTCCAGTCTCAGATACACTACAGTGTTTGAGGGCGGGGCTTAGAGACGCTTTTCAGCCAATCAAGACCAGAGGCGGGGATTATGCTAATTAGCTACATGTGAGACAGGAATTACTGACTAGTTTCAGCAGTTTCTTCTTTTAGGAGACAAACTTTTAATCTTCTTTTTTTTTATTATCTTTTTTTTATTCACAAACCGCTCTTTCAGGGAATGTTTGAAAAAGCAAAATGAGGCACTTTAACTCTATGCTTAGAAAAGACTCTCTGTGAGTGCAGTCGCTATGAAACGGTGTAAGCATTAATAAAAAAATGTCCAGGAAAAGCAACTCATCTGGATTTTTCCTGAACGTTTTCTCCACCAGCCGAATTTCTTTCCTTCTACGGCCTCCTGAACTTTTATCTCTACACATTAGCGTTTGTCTACTCGCCCTCCAAAAACGCTCTTTACGGTGAGTTGATCTGCATTTTAAGATCAAGTGTTATTTAACAGGACGTCACTGAATCCTTTGTCATGGAAATGTTTTCCCTTTCCCAGATTCCCAACTGAAAGACAATCCTGCTTTCTCCATGCTCAACGACTCGGATGATGAAGTCATTTACGGGTACGTTCCCTGCGTCAGATCCACAGTCAAACCAAAATCTATTCAACATTTCTCACATTATCACAGTTTATTCACTATATTTTAGAAAATGGTAATAAAATATGATGAGTTATTAAATCAATTGATATTTCACTGGTTTTGTCCGTCTTTCTGTTAGACTCTCACACATGAATTATGTTGAATATCTGTCAGATGTTAAATTTAACTACACAATTAGATAATACCAGTTTAGCTCAACCAATCACCAAGCAATGATTAATGTTGTTCAGTCTGTGTGTAAAAAGGTGCGTTAGTTATTAAAGAAAAAACACTTCAGCAAAACACGATCAGCTCAAAGTGTCCCAATCATTTTTGGTCCCAAATTTTACTGGTACTCACTATATGAATAATTTTTGGGTATAATATGTCACAGTTTACTTTTATTTTAGCTATCCTCACTTACATAAATGAACTTGTAAAAATGATATCTGATTTCTGAATAA
>NW_027508769.1:392500-405000 GCF_051911475.1 Siphateles boraxobius
AAATATTATTTTATTTATTATTAATTTAGTATTAATTTAGTACCTGAAGTCACGCAGCCTTGATTGATCGCTTCGACTGACCAATAAGAGCAGCCCCAGCAAGCCCCGCCCTTCGGAAGATGATTGACGTCAGGATTCCCCGCCCTGCTGCTTCCTCTTTCACAGTGGCCGTCGGCGAGAGACACCATGAAGGCGTCTGGGACAGTACGTAAAATCCTTCTTTAACCATTTCACAGTCGCTTAAATCTCACAATTATCATCCGAAAACATGTATAAGTCACACATTTATCCATAACAGCGAGCTAACACGACACATGTTCAGGTTTAAATCGTTTTATTTGCTTTGACGTGTTGATTTGTGCGAAGAGAGAAACATGGCGGCCGGAGAATCGCTCCATGTGCTGATCCGTGATGATCACACACACACAAAACCTCACGATATTTAGTCGTTTTGCTCTCTAACACACTCTCAGTGACTGATTATTGTATTATAGAGTGTATCAGTGAGATTGTGTGCTCGGTGGTTTGTTTTCTGAGCATTATTCGAGATCAGTGTGTTTAGGCCGCGAAGTGTCATTATTCCGTAATGACGATTATGATATGATTTAGCGCGCTTTCAATTAAATATGTATCAAGCTTAGATAAATATAGATCAAAGATGCTCAATTTTACTCCCTACTTGGTTTGGTTGATTTTGAACGGGTTAAAATACTCAAGCAATGATTGAGACTCCGCTGAGTAAAACAGTTAAAACTATGTTTAGCTAGTTTGGAAAGGGTTTTGACACTTTTTTTTGGCTGTTAAAGATGGGAGACCAGCCAAACAGCCTAATTTAGTGTTTAAACAGGGTTTGGTTGGCTTTTAAAAGGTTAAGATGCTAGATCAATGATTGTAACCCTGTTGGAATAAACAGTTAAAACCAGCCTTAGCTATATAGCTGGTTTTAGAGGGGTTTTGGTCTTTTTTTTTTAGCTGGTAAAGCTTGGAGACCAGTTATAACCAGCCTGATTTAGTGTTTAAACAGGGTTTGGTGTGATTTAAACAGTTTAACATGCTAGGGTAATGATATCAATGCAATAGACATCAACGTCATCATGTTCACCTGAGATTGAGCTAAAGTGTGGATCTCTGACGGTCTTTCTCTGTTTCCGCAGCTTCGGGAGTATAAGGTTGTTGGGCGCCTGTTGCCCTCCGCTAAGAACCCCACACCCCCCCTGTACCGCATGAGGATCTTCGCCCCCAACCATGTGGTGGCCAAGTCTCGCTTCTGGTACTTCGTCTCCCAGCTGAGGAAGATGAAGAAAGCCAACGGAGAGACCGTCTACTGTGGCCTGGTGCGAGCTCTCTAATCGAGGCGTCTATAAGCTGTTTCTGGGGCGTATGGCCCGTTCACACCGATAACTATATTAGCGTCCACACCAACGAACGATAGCGCTCTTTTTATTCTAAGTGCGTACGCTGAGGTTTCAATGTAGCGTAAATGGATCATAGGCATCTCGAATGTTATCAACTTCTTCCTAGCACTATACCCTATTAATATACACACACCACCGTTCAAAAGTTTGGGGTCAATAGGATTTATTTTTAAATTAATACTTTTCTTCACAAAGGATGCATTCAATTGATCAAAAGTGACACTAAATACATTTATAATCATACAAAATATTTCTTTTTTAATTAAATGCTTTTCTCTTGAACTTTCAAAGAATCCTGAAAAGAATTAATCACGGTTTGCACAAAAATATGAAACCGTTTTCAACTTTGATAATCATAAATGTTTCTTGAGCATCAAATCATCATATTATAGTGATTTCTGAAGGATCATGTGACACTGAAGACTGGAGTAATGATGCTGAAAATTCAGCTTTGATCACAGGAATAAATTACACTTTAATATATATTCACATAGAAAACAGCTGATTTACATTGTTATAATATTTCACAATATTACTGGGTTTTTTGTATTTTTAATCAAATAAATGCAGCCTTGGTGAGGAGAAGAGACTTCTTTAAAACATTAAAAATCTTACCGACCCCAAACTTTTGAGCGGTAGTGTATATATTAATCACAAAGCAATGTGACTGTTTTGTTACAAATTTTGAACGCAAAATGAGGATAAAAGCACTAAAATAATAGCTTCGAAACTAGCTAAAAGTTAAAATAGTAGTTAAAATAACTACTTCTCACCCTTTATTCCAAGGCTACGACAGATAGCTTTCCATATATCCTTTTTTTTTTTTCGTTCTGAAAAAAAAAACCGTTCTGACAGTGATCCCAACGATATATCTTTAACGTTACAGTTGCCGTGTGAACTCTGCTATTCTCTAATATGGAGAGCGAATTTTAGAGCTGTCTTTATCGTCATCAGCCTTTAATGTGTAACCGTATTCTGTTCCTGCACAGGTCTATGAGAAATCTCCTCTGAAGGTGAAGAACTTCGGCATCTGGTTGCGTTACGACTCTCGCAGCGGGACACACAACATGTACCGCGAGTACAGAGACCTGTCAACGTCTGGAGCCGTCACTCAGTGCTGTGAGTTTCCCAGAATACACTTGTGTTCGACCCGCACGCAAACCCAAAGGTCATTTCCCCCCCCAGTGTTTATGCCCTTGCTATGTGTGCGCAAAGAAAAACCGGAACCTTGTCGCCTTTCTCAGGCTGTAAAACGTGCCACTGAAAGTGAATTCAAGGTGCGACATGTGATTGTGTGTTCTGTGTGTGTTTGTTCCCTGTCTGATGCGTGTTTGTTCTTCAGATCGTGACATGGGTGCCAGGCATCGTGCCCGCGCTCACTCCATCCAGATCATGAAGGTGCAGGTCATCGCCGCCAACAAATGCCGGAGACCCGCCATCAAGCAGTTCCACGTGAGTTTCCTGACAGCGAGGTTCACTTCAACCAACTTAAACACATGCACAATGATGCAGTCGCGGGTTTACCCTCATCCTTCCCTCGCCAGTCAAAATGACCTGACGCCCTAAATTTATACTTTTTTTTTTTCCTTTGTCCAGAAAGCTTATTTCGTTTTGATATTTTTTTAATTCTCCTTTAAGTTACTAGATTTGATCAATAAATCGTAATTGAAGCATTCTTTCAACTTAAATAACTCAAGTGTCATGCATAACCTTTTAATTCAGCTCTAAATATCTTACATTGGGAGTATTTGCTGACATCTTGTGGAAAAATTATAACTTTTATAAATGAATATTATCTAAATTATAAATATTATAATATTTCATGAGTCTAGATGGCCTTATATCTCTATATGGAGCAAACGATCTGTTCCTCTGGGTCCTAAAGTCAGAGTGCATTCAGATACACGTGTAGAAATTGTAAAATAATTCTTTGGTTAAGTTTTAGAATTAAGTTTAAAGTTGACCATTTTTAGGTTTTTCTTGACCCGAGACTGAAGGATTTGTTACTATTTTTACATTTCAACCACAAAACTCCTCAAATCCATTCATATTTTGTGTATAGAGTGTGACTAAAGTCCACTCTGATGAACACTCAATTTTAAAAAAAAAAAAGTATATATTTTTCTGCAGCACTTGATCCAGTAATACTAACACTTTCTATTCTATTTATAAAAAAATAAATGACATGTACTGCGTTAGATTAAACTGAGAAGGGTCATAGCACTTGCATATTGTTGTCCAATTGTTAGTTTCACTGCTTCTATTGCACTCATTTGCAAGTCGCTCTGGATAAAAGCGTCTGTTAAATGTAAAAATGTCTCTAAAATGAATGAATGCTTGACTATATCGTCTCTTGTTTCCACAGGACTCCAAGATCAAGTTCCCTCTTCCTCACAGGGTCCTGCGCCGCCAGCACAAGCCCCGCTTCACCACCAAGAGACCAAACACTTTCTTTTAGAGTGTATGTTTGTGCTTTTCACATTACAGACGAATAAACAGTGGAGAAAATCACCTTGTGCGTGTGTGTCATCTCAAGTCGATGCAAAGATGCTTTTACATGCTATGCTGATTATGAACTCGCAGTAGTAAGATCATGGTGTAATTTTTGTTGTTGCCACATCTCAGTAATAAGAGTTTGAGGAATTGCAATGAAAATGTCACCATGCAAAAGAGGTATTAGCAAGCCAATTAATAATGAACTAAAAACACAGCAGACCATTAGAAGTATAATATGAGATTACATAACTTTATTCCCTTGTATGCATTTTATCAAAGTATTTGTTTTTCATGCATTGCATGTAACTAAAACATCATGTGACTATTGTGCTTTTATTATTGCATATCTTAAAGGCTGCTGTGTTATCACAGCTTGTTAGGGTATTAAGATAAATGAACTTCAGGTGTGTTTGATTAGAGACGGAGCTGAACGCATTTAATCAGTGCATTAGAGATGCAGATAATGCATTAGGATGAACATAATTATATTAATACAGACCATCACATCATCTTCAACGTCGTGCCAAAAGGCATCACTCTTGGGTAAGATAGATTAAAAAAATATTTGTGACTCGCTAAGTTTTGTTTGGTTTCTAGGGTGTTGCTAGGATCAGGTTTCCATCCATTTATATTCATATTCAATTTAATGCTGGATGGAAATTACCAAGATGTGCTTAAAAATGACTGAAAATTTGAGGTGGATACATTTTGCGTTATGCATACTCGTGAAAAGTGGATACATTTTTGTATTGTTAAAAATGGCATAAAATATGATAGAAAAACATTAAAATCTTACAAGAATTATTAAGTTCATTTCCGTCACACGTGTTTACGTGCTTTTGTAAACCATAATATAAAAAAAGTTGAAATTATATTATGCTAAATCGAATGGGATAAAAACAGTAATAATGTAAGAAAGAAAAATCAAGATTATGACAGTCATTATTTCAATTTAAGCAATTTTATCTCATAATTATGACTTGGAATGCCATAATTTCGATTTTTTATGTCATAATTAATGTTAGCCTAATATTACTTTACAACCTCATCCTCTCCTCCCCTAACAAACCTTTCCGAAGCACTAAAAATGATGTTGTCCAGAAAGCTTACATGATATATCTAATTTTTTATATTTTCAATAAAAAATTTTTTTTTAGATATTTTATTTATTTTATTTACCTCTAAATTACTCGATTTGATCAATAATTAATTTTAATAATATAATTTAAGCATATTCTTCACATTCTTTCTTTTAAAATACAAAACTGCGTTACATGCAGAAACTCGAAGTGTCTCTGCCGGCCTCTTGTGGGGAAATAATAATATAACATGATATTTCATAACTCTTGCCACTAGATGGCCTTATAGCTCTATATGGAGGAAACAAACTGTCCCCTGGACCTTAAGATCATTTTATCAGGTATAAACTGTATCTAGACATCTTTTTTTCTTTTTTTTTTAATGATAAAGTTTTAGCATTTTTTTTATTTCTTTTCTTTTTTTTCTTTTTTTTTTTTTCTATATATACTGATATCATATTGATGCATAAGTCATGTGGCTAGATGGAATAAGTTATGCATGGCACACATCCATACGATTTTTGTTTTCTTTTCTTCTATATATAAAGACAAGCTCCAACCACAAGTATGATAATACTAATAGCTTCCCTAAAGATGTTTATTTCATTAATGCTGTTTCACGCATGTCACGTACAGTCACACACATGCTGTTGCAGCATGAAGCTGGTGTGTGTGTGTGTGTGTGTGTGTGTGTGTGTGTGTGTGTGTGTGTGTGTGTGTGTGTGTGTGTGTGTGTGTGTGTGGAAGGTCACAAATCCGATACTTTTCTGAGTGAACAACTGAGGTGAAATCTGTGAAAATGCGGACCGTTTTTCAATCACAATAATTTTCATTCTCCAAATTTGTTGTGGTCTACATTCTAAATAGTCCCTTTACACAACCACCCTATAATGATAAAGATCCTTTTTTTAACCCCATAAAACTCCACCCTATTAGCACAGACTCCACCCTATTAGCACAGACGCCGCCCTATTAGTACAGACCCCACCCTTTTAGCACAGACTCCGCCCTATTAGTACAGACCCCACCCTATTAGCATAGACTCCGCCCCATTAGCATAGACTCTGCCCTATTAGCACAGACTCCGCCCCATTAGCATAGACTCCGCCCTATTAGCACAGACTCCACCCTATTAGCATAGACTCCGCCCTATTAGCACAGACTCCGCCCTGTTAGTACAGACCCCACCCTATTAGCACAGACTCCGCCCTATTAGCACAGACTCCGCCCCATTAGCATAGACTCCGCCCTATTAGCACAGACTCCGCCCTATTAGTACAGACCCCACCCTATTAGCACAGACTCCGCCCCATTAGCATAGACTCCGCCCTATTAGCATAGACTCCGCCCTATTAGCACAGACTCCACCCTATTAGCATAGACTCCGCCCTATTAGCACAGACTCCACCCTATTAACACAGACTCCACCCTATTAGCATAGACTCCGCCCTATTAGCACAGACTCCGCCCAATTAGCACAGACCCCACCCTATTAGCACAGACTCCACCCTATTAGCACAGACCCCACCCTATTAGCACAGACTCCGCCCTATTAGCACAGACTCCGCCCTATTAGCACACACGGTGCCATATTAGCACAGACTCCGCCCTATTAGCACAGACTCCGCCCTATTAGCACACACGGTGCCATATTAGCACAGACTCCGCCCTTTTAGCACAGACTCCACCCTATTAGCACAGACTCCGCCCTATTAGCACAGACTCCGCCCCTCAGTACGCTGTGCATGTTTATCTCCTCGCCAGAGCGATTAACGGCAGCGTTCAAGTAAGCAATGTATTCTTATTAAAGCGACTGTTCTGAAAGAAATGAGCCAAAAGAGGGCGATACTGATTATTCCTTTAAATATCTGTAATCTAACTTCCTCTTACACTTCAGGCAGCTCCATATACCACAATGCAACACGATTTCGACGGCACCACAAACAACTATGATATTATTTATTATACAACTATGAATTTATTTAAACAACTCAAACACACCTATATACATATAGAATGCTGCATTAAACAATTTCGTAAGGGGAAAAAAATAAATAATAAATCAATCCCATAGTGAATTCATGGGTTTAGCACGATCCGGTCCTGCCAGTAGTGGGCACCATAGTAAATAATGACGCACATCCGAGTGAAGGAGACGGAAGGAAGTGAGCGAGTGAAGGGCATGACCATTTTTGGACATGCTGGAAGCCATTTGAACGGGAACTAGATTTTGTTACCTTTTCTGTATACAATTTTATGGTTCCTGGATTAGTATTGACAATAAATATTGCTGAATTTTTACCTTTTTTTTAATTATAAATTGATTTGTTGATTCTGATTTGTATGCCTTATTTCATTTGTGATATTTTTGACTTGTGGATTTTGATACATATATTCCTATTTATTTATGATAATGCATTGGTAGTTTTTTTTTTTTTTAGAAATAGTCATGTTATTGGTGAGATATATTTCTTTATAATATTTGATCTTTCTCTCTTCTGTTTGCCCTGCGCGTGACCAGGTGATCGTTGCGTGACTAATAGATTTGCTGTGTAAAAGAGCTCTGATTGTGTTTTGTCTCATACACACACACACACACACACACCGTTGAAGACTTAATGTCCGCAACTCGACGGTGTGCCGATGCTTGTCTCCCGTTTTTAAAATCTAAACCATGAAAGAATAAAGGCTTTTTATATTTTTCTAAAAACTAACTACTTGAGTGCGTTGGATTGTTCTCACCGTTTGAATGCTTGTTGAGGCCCAAAGGCAGTGATGGCCTCGCCTGGGTTTGATACGTGCATCAAGTGTAAGTTGACAGTTTGTATTTTCATATATTGTTGTTTGTGTAGGATGATTATGTGTACAGATAGTTTGTTGAGCACTTTTTCTTTATCCGTGTATAATATTGTTTGTTGTATGCATATGAATGTTGATGTTGTATATTGCTTGCAATTGGTCACTTGAGGATTTAGATCTGTTGTTCAACTCTTGTGAAACCGGCTTGTTGTATGCAGAAATGTGTTAGTATTTGTTATTTGTTATAATTGTAACTGATGGCAGTGTTGTTATTCCTTTATAGTAACCACACACACCTTGATCCACACTTTGAGCCATCAAATAAAAGCAACTAAAGGAACTTTGTGCTTTTTCATCGATGCCAAACAGTGATTGTATAATTTAACCAGTTCTCAAGAAACATCAAAACAGCGACGAAAGTTATATAATCATGAGCAGTGAGTGATTTTCTGTTTTTCTTTTGTTGTTTTATTCACATTATCAGCATAAACCGCAGTAGGTTCTGTATATTACGCTGCTGTCACTTTAATACACAATCTAATATACACATGTGATTTATTTCTCTGCTGTTTACATTCACACACATAACCGACTGTATATGTGAACTTTGTGTTTTTGACATAACCTTGTGTGTATTTGACAGTTTAAGCACAATAAGATGTGAAAGAGAATTAGTTTAATACTCATGGGATGCCTTGTAAACGTTCAGCTTTCGGTGTGTGTGATTCGGGTGTGTGCACTCAGAAAACCATAATGCAGAAGATTATGTTTTTAAAACACATGCTGATAATAAACTTTCAATGATGATGAAGAACTGTAATGTCACGTGAACGAAATAGAAATGATCATCAAATCCAAAAAAAATTGTTTTCTTGCAGAGTATCTGAGGCACACACTGTCCAGGCTCCGCCCTCTTCTGGCTAGGGGGGTGGAGCCAAATCTCATTTGCATTTAAAGATACATGCACAAAAACAGCGTTTTCCTTCCACTCAATTTATTTTTAACTATATTATTATTTTGAGCTAAAACATCACACACGTTCGAGGGACACCTGAGACTTATTACATCTTGTAAAAATGGGCATAATAGGTCCCTTTTAAAGCATCCTATTAGGGATTGACTTTGTAATCGTGATTACAATTACGGATGCCACAATTATGTTTCATACAAAGGTGCAATTACAAAAAAAATGTCCACGCACACTATTCTGTGCTTAAGATGTGTTTTTTCTTTCTTTCTACAGCATAGCTTAAGTTTTTTTCCCCCCATTGTTTTAATTTTTAGTTTTAGTATAACATTATAATACCATGCATATTTTTACTTTGGTCTGGTTTCTTTAAATCAATAAAAAATATATATTCTTTTGACATTTGAGGCTTAATGCTATAGAAAAGCAATAAAAGTTTTTCAGGAAGAGCGTTGATATAACAATATGACATGCAGTCGCTTCAAACAATGGCGTAAAGCTATTCAAAACATTCATTCATTGTGATTATTGTAATTAATAATCGCAATTCCACGGGAATAATAGACAATTATGATTTTTGGTCATAATTGTGCAGCCCTGCGTCCTATCCAGATGAGAGTCGCTGGCTGAAAACACACTTGTGCGCTTGTTCTCCCACACGGCTGATCCAGAAGCGCTGATGCAGCAGCTCACGGCCCACGGTGTGATGGATTGGACTCTGAGTTCCCGGTTCCCACATTCGGGACACAGGGAGAGTTTCACAGGATCTGCAGTAAAACGCAGAGAGCATGTCAAAACCTCCCACTGCGGTCCTGCTTCAACACTCGGTCCAAGCAAACACTTAAAGTATAATGTTTTTGAGACACAGGCCGACTACTGAAATCCTGAAAACCTGCCATGAATGACTGGCCTCACACACCGATCTGAAAACAGAGAGAGAGAATCAACATGGGAAAGAAGAAGAAAGAAAGAAAAAAATCATTAAATAGAACATTTCATGCTGGAGTATCAGAGAGTGGAGTGATACGAGTATGGGAACGTTCTGAATACACACACACACACACACACTCATAAAAACACAGACTCACTCACTCTCTCTCTCATACACACACACACACAAAATCTCTCTTACACACACACACACTCTCTCTCTCACACACACACTCTCTCATACATACACACACACACACTCACTCTCTCTCTCTCATACACACACACTCACATACTCACACTCTCTCTCATACACACACATACCCTCTCTCTCACACACACACACACCCTCTCT
Organism: Siphateles boraxobius; assembly: GCF_051911475.1. NCBI lineage: Eukaryota > Metazoa > Chordata > Actinopteri > Cypriniformes > Leuciscidae > Siphateles > Siphateles boraxobius. The sequence continues at coordinate 402,542 of NW_027508769.1, forward strand.
CTCACACACACACACACACACTCACTCTCTCGCTCTCATACACACACACACACTCTCTCTCATTCAAACACACTCTCTCTCATACACACACACATGCACTCTCTCTCTCACAAACACACACACACTCTCATACACACACACACTCACTCTCTCTCTCTCTCTCTCTCATACACACACACACACACTCTCTCTCATACAGACTTACACACACACACTCTCTCTCTCACACACACACACACACACACACACACACACACACACACACACACACACACACACACACACACACACACTCACTCTCTCTCTCTTTCATACACACACACACTCTCTCATACAGACTTACACACACACACAATCTCTCTCATACACACACACTCTCTCATACACACACACACACACACACACACTCACTCTCTCTCTCTCATACACACACACACACTCTCTCTCTCTCATACAGACTTACACACACACTCTCTCTCACACACACACACACACACACTCAATCTCACTCTCATACATACACACACACACACACACACACATACAGACACTCTCTCTCTCTCTCTCTCTCTCATACACACACACACACACTCTCTCTCTCTCTCTCTCTCATACACACACACACACACTCTCTCTCTCTCTCTCTCATACACACACTCTCTCTCTCTCTCTCTCATACACACTCTCTCTCTCTCTCTCTCTCTCTCTCTCTCTCGCTCTCTCATACATACACAAACACGTTCTGAATACACAGATGATCTATTTACAGTACAACACACTATGCGTCAAATGCAGCATTTGGAAGAAAGTGGAAGTTCTGATGCAGTTTTGAGGGGAAACAGGATTCATAAGATAGTCACAGTTAGTGTATCGTCTGATAACTCTCTCTCTCTCCTTCAGTTTATTCCTGAAGTCTGTCCTGCTCTAGTTAAACTCTCCACGCGTCCAGAGTGACAAATCTTGGCAAGAAACCACAACCCGATCACTAACCGGCGACGCACACAAGCTCTCCATTCAGACTCGCTCCGCTTGGCTCGAGCAACAGCAACAATGAGGGAAAGTTAGAAATGACTTTGAGCCTCTTGCCCGTCAGTATCTGTTTCACAGGCGTCGCGTTGCCTCGCGGCGCCAGACGCTCCGGGGAGACGCGCTAATGTGAGACGGGCGCGAGTGAGAAGCTAAACGCGCCGAAACTACACAGTAAAGTCGACATTAAAGAAGTTAATCTCATCTTTTCTTCCCTGTAGTGTGACGTGAAAATGTCCCTCTAGTGAAACGGCCTCTCGAACAAGAACAAATGTGGGCATATGAAGGACATATTTATCTGGGGGCGGGGTTTATGTAAATTTTAGGGTTTGTGATGTCACCAGCATCAGAAGAGCTTGTTGTAGTCCCCCTTTAGTCAATAATTGTTTCCCTTAAAACTCATCTTTGGTCACCAAAATGACATATTTAAAGGTGCAGTCTGTAAGAATGACAACTAGTGGTTGAAATAGGTACTGCAGTTCAAATTAAAAATATGGGAGATCATTGTTTCCCCGCCTCCTCAGACTCGATGCTCATGCAGGTTGCTAGTTTGAGGACAAGGAACAGGAACGAGCGCAATTGACAATGCAAGCCGGGGAGACTTACAACTAAGTTGAAGAGTTGATTTATCCACGTTTTATGCTCTGATTCGTAGAGATTTTTAGATTGATACTGAGACTTTTTAGGTTGGGTAGAAGCTGCAATCTCTTACCCAATTTGTTTGTTCATTTCAAAGGCTACAATACGCTGTGTTTCCTGCCAACTGGCATCCCAGGGTGTCGAAATACTATTGGCTGAACTGGCAGTGGGCGGAGTCACACAGACCAGAACAGAAACAGACATTCCAACGAAACGCACAATTTAAAGTAAAATAACTGGCTGTAGAAGTGAGTTTGTACTACACCTGCCATGTTGTCATTGTAACAGCATCAGTCGCGTCGCTTCACCTCGTAGATATATACACTAGATGTCGCCTTGGCTACGGCAGTTAACGAATTAACAAATACATCAATAGAGCCGCCATCATGGAACAGGGAAGCCCCGCCTCTTTAATGGATCAGCATCAATGTAGGAAAAGGTCTAACGGAAATAAAATCGTCATGAATGCGTTTTTCTAGTTTTTTTTGGTTCGTTCCAACGGTCAGACATGTATGAGTCCAGAGAAATGTAAAAAAAAATTACAAATTTCACAATCTTGTGAAATGTAATCCCTTGCTGTCTGGTTTTTAGATTTCGTTTGTGTGAACATCCATACGCAGCACAAAAGTCCGGCATCATCCATGAATTCAGCGTTACCTAGCTACTTCCTATGACAAAACCCCTGTTCCAAGATGGCGGCGGTTTTGACGCACGCGTAGAACCCCAAGGAAAGTCATCCTGAAAACTCCTCTCCTGTGGCCTCATGGGATAGTAAAGTGTCCATCAGATGCACA
>NW_027508769.1:410000-427500 GCF_051911475.1 Siphateles boraxobius
TAAACTACACGCAACAAAACTGAACTACACTCAACTACACTCAACTACACTCAACTACACTAAACTACACTCAACTACACTCAACTGCACTAAACTACATTCAACTACACTCAACTACACTGAACTGCACTAAACTGCACTAAACTACACTCAACAACACTCAACTACACTGAACTACACTCAACTATGCTCAACTACACTCAACTGCACTAAACTGCACTAAACTACACTCTACAACACTGAACTACACTGAAGTACACTCAACAACACTCAACAACACTCATCAACTCTAAACTACGCTCAACTACACTCAACAACACTGAACTACACTCAACAACACTCAACTACACTCAACAACACTGAACTACACTCAACAACACTCAACAACACTGAACTACACTCAACTGCACTCATCTACACTCAACTGCACTGAACTACACTCAACTACACTCAACAAACTACACTCAACAACACTCAACAACACTCAACTGCACTAAACTACACTCAACTGCACTCAACTGCACTAAACTACACTAAACTACACTCAACAACACTCAACTGCACTAAACTACACTAAACTACACTCAACAACATTCAACTGCACTCAACTGCACTAAACTAAACTCAACAGCACTCAACTACACTCAACAACACTAAACTGAACTACACTAAACTACACTCAACAACACTAAACTGCACTAAACTACACTCAATTGCACTCAACTGCACTAAACTACACTAAACTACACTCAACAACACTAAACTGCACTAAACTACACTCAACTGCACTCAACTGCACTAAACTACACTAAACTACACTAAACTACACTCAACTGCACTAAACTACACTCAACTACACTCAACTGCACTCAACTGCACTAAACTACACTAAACTACACTCAACAACACTAAACTGCACTAAACTACACTCAACTGCACTCAACTGCACTAAACTACACTAAACTACACTCAACTACACTCAACAACACTAAACTGAACTACACTAAACTACACTCAACAACACTAAACTGCACTAAACTACACTCAACTGCACTAAACTACACTAAACTACACCCAACAACACTAAACTGCACTAAACTACACTCAACTGCACTCAACTGCACTAAACTACACTAAACTACACTCAACAACACTCAACTGCACTAAACTGCACTAAACTACACTAAACTACACTCAACAACACTCAACTGCACTAAACCACTCAACAACACTCAACTGCACTAAACAACTCAACTACACTCAACTGCACTAAACCACTCAACTACACTAAACTACACTCAACAACATTCAACTGCACTCAACTGCACTAAACTATACCCAACAGCACTCAACTACACTCAACAACACTAAACTGAACTACACTAAACTACACTCAACAACACTCTCATCAACTCTAAACTACACTCAACAACACTGAACTACACTCAACAACACTCAACTACACTCAACAACACGGAACTACACTCAACTAGACTCAACAACACTCAACTACACTCAACTGCACTGAACTACACTCAACTACACTCAACAAACTACACTCAACAACACTAAACTGCACTCAACTGCACTAAACTACACTAAACTACACTCAACAGCACTCAACTACACTCAACTACACTAAACTACACTCAACAACATTCAACTGCACTCAACTGCACTAAACTATACCCAACAGCACTCAACTACACTCAACAACACTAAACTGAACTACACTAAACTACACTCAACAACACTCTCATCAACTCTAAACTACACTCAACAACACTGAACTACACTCAACTACACTCAACAACACGGAACTACACTCAACTAGACTCAACAACACTCAACTACACTCAACTGCACTGAACTACACTCAACTACACTCAACAAACTACACTCAACAACACTAAACTGCACTCAACTGCACTAAACTACACTCAACTACAATCAACCACACTGAACTACACTCAACAACACTCAACTACACTCAACAACACTGAACTACACTCAACTGCACTCAACTACACTAAACCGAAATTCATTTTTTAATTAATTTTTAATTAATTTAATTTGCCACCTTAAATCGATTTCCAGGGGCATTTTCACCTATACATGGACATTCTTTCTAAACATATTTAGAGTTATGAATCATCTTTTATGTCAAATACTAACATTCAAATTATTCAGTAATTATACTTATTTATACAATAATACTTAATTATACAATAATTATACAGTACCACTGTTACCAGTCAAATTAATTCATTCAATCAAAATCCATCTTTGCAGTGCAGTCTAGAGGTGACACAGAAGCGGCATTAATATATTTACACTCCATTTACAATTGCATAAATAAAGCAATGAGATTTTTTTTTTAAATCAATATTTAAACATGAAATGATTTATAATTTTAACGTTTTAATTAAAGGGTACTTTAAATATGAAACTAAAACCGCCAGTAGGCAACGGAAAGTCACAGAAGTGAGTTGAGGGATTCATTCATTCAAGCGATTTGTTCAAACGGCTGATTCATTCGGGAAAGGAGCAAGTGATTCCTTCAAGACGCGGATTTCAATAAATCATCGCTGTCTGTTGAATTGAGACTCTGCTACGGTTTCATTTTGAAATTCTAGTCGGCGAAATAAAGGGAAAACAAACAATATTGGCAATATTGTGTACAAAAAGTAACTCATGTTAACTTATTGGTAATTTAACTGTTTTATAACATCAATATCACAGTTGCAATTGTGCACGGGAAAACGGCACTCTTGCTGATTTGATATTCTAATATAAGAACATAATATGATATATATATAAGACATAAACTAATTTGGGGACATAGCCTACCTATGAACCGCACACAGCAGTGAAAGGACGATAGACAAATGTGATGTCAGCTCACAGTGCCTCGTACATAGTTAAAACAATGATTACAATATTTTAATAGACAATACACATCGCACACCCCTACGCACATAAAGAATGAACTTGCAACTGACCAGCTTTCTCCTTCTCTCCTCTCTCGCATGCAGGAGACAGACGTAATTCTGCCGCGATTCCCGCGAATGTGATGCGAATTGTCACGTGAACAAGCAAATCCACAAAGATAGAATAATAAAAAAAATAATATGCATACAACGATAACAAAGATAGCAAAAAACAGTTTTGTAAAAATTATTTCACACACCACATTTAGGGGGGCCACAAGGGGGGCCAAGCTTGTTGTCACAGGGGCACGGGCCCCCCTGGCCCCCCCTCTAGAACCGCCACTGCACTCAACTGCACTAAACTACACTCAACAACACTCAACTGCACTAAACCACTCAACTCCACTAAACTACACTCAACAACATTCAACTGCACTCAACTGCACTAAACTACACTCAAAAGCACTCAACTACACTCAACAACACTAAACTGCACTAAACTACACTCAAAAGCACTCAACTACACTCAACAACACTAAACTGCACTCAACTGCACTCAACTACACTAAACTACATTAAACTACACTAAACTGCACTCAACTGCACTAAACTGCACTAAATTACACTCAACTGCACTCAACTGCACTCAACTGCACTAAACTACACTCAACTGCACTAAACTGCACTCAGCTGCACTCAACTGCACTAAACCACACTCAACTGCACTCAACTGCACTCAACTACACTTAACTACACTCAACTACACTAAACTACACTCAACTGCACTCAACTGCACTAAACTGCACTCAACTACACTCAACTGCACTCAGCTGCACTCAACAACACTAAACTACACTCAACTGCACTAAACTGCACTCAACTGCACTAAACTACACTCAACTGCACTAAACTACACTAAACTACACTCAACTGCACTAAACTGCACTAAACTACACTCAACTGCACTAAAATACACTCAACTGCACTAAACTGCACTAAACTGCACTCAACTACACTAAACTACACTAAACTACACTCAACTGCATTCAACTGCACTAAAATACACTCAACTGCACTAAACTGCACTAAACTGCACTAAACTACACTAAACTACACTCAACTGCATTCAACTGCACTAAACTGCACTAAACTACACTCAATTGCACTCAACTGCACTAAACTACACTAAGCTACACTCAACTGCACTCAACTACACTCAACTACACTCAACTGCACTAAACTACACTAAACTACACTCAACAACACTCAACTACACTCAACTACACTTAACAACATTGAACTACACTCAACAACAATGAACTACATTAAACGCTGAACTACACTCAACAAGACTCAACTACACTCAACTACACTTAACAACATTGAAATACACTCAACAACACTGAACTAAACTAAACACTGATCTACACTCAACAACACTAAACTACATTCAACTACACTCAACTCCACTCCACTCAACAACACTCAACTACACTCAACTACACTCAACTGCACTAAACTGCACTAAAATGCACTAAATTGCACTAAACTACACTCAACAACACTCAACTGCACTAAACTGCACTAAAATGCACTAAACTGCACTAAACTACACTCAACTACACTCAACAACACTAAACTACACTCAACTACACTTAACAACACCAAACTACACTCAACAACACTGAACTACACTAAACACTGAACTACACTCAACAACACTAAACTACACTCAACTACACTCCACTCAACAACACTCAACTCCACTCAACTACACTCAACACTGAACTACACTCAACAACACTGAACTACACTCAACAACACGGAACTACACTGAACTACACTAAACTACACTCAACTGCACTAAACTGCACTAAAATGCACTAAACTGCACTAAACTACACTCAACTACACTCAACAACACTGAACTACACTCAACTACACTTAACAACACCAAACTACACTCAACAACACTGAACTACACTAAACACAGAACTACACTCAACAACACTAAACTACACTCAACTACCCTCCACTCAACAACACTGCACTCAACTGCACTAAACTGCACTAAACTACACTCAACTGCACTCAACTGCACTAAACTGCACTAAACTACACTCAACTGCACTAAACTACACTCAACAACACTGAACTACACTGAACTACACTGAACTACACTGAACTACACTAAACTGCACCAAACTGCACTAAACTGCACTCAACTACACTCAACTACACTCAACTACACTCAACAACACTAAACTACACTCAATTACACTCAACAACACTGAACTACACTCAACAACACTGAACTACACTGAACTACACTGACCTACACTGAACTACACTAAACTGCACTAAACTACACTCAACTACACTCAACAACACTGAACTACACTGAACTACACTGAACTACACTGAACTACACTGACCTACACTGAACTACACTGACCTACACTGAACTACACTAAACTGCACCCAACTACACTCAACTACACTCAACAACACTGAACTACAATGAACTACACTGAACTACACTAAACTACACTAAACTGCACTCAACTACACTCAACAACACTGAACTACACTGAACTACACTGAACTACACTAAACTGCACTAAACTGCTGTAAACTACACTAAACTGCACTAAACTACACTAAACTACACTCAACTACACTAAACTGCACTAAACTGCACTCAACTACACTAAACTACACTAAACTGCACTAAACTACACTAAACTGCACTAAACTGCACTAAACTACACTAAACTGCACTAAACTACACTAAACTGCACTAAACTGCACTCAACTACACTAAACTACACTACACTGCACTAAACTGCACTAAACTACACTAAACTGCACTAAACTACACTGAACTACACTCAACAACACTGAACTACACTGAACTACACTAAACTGCACTAAACTACACTCAACTACTCTCAACAACACTAAACTACAATAAACTACACTCAACTACACTAAACTACACTAAACTACACTAAACTACACTCAACAACACTAAACTACACTCAACTACACTAAACTGCACTAAACTACACTAAACAACACTAAACTACACTCAACAACACTAAACTACACTAAACTACACTCAACAACACTAAACTACACTCAACTACACTAAACTGCACTAAACTACACTAAACAACACTAAACTACACTCAACAACACTAAACTACACTGAACTAATTAACTGATGCCTGCACTGACACTTACTGGAATATAATCCAGGTTATATAAAATGACTTAACAGGGTCTGTGGCATCTTAAAGGTTTAAAAGCAGAAATGTTTTGTTGTTGTTGTTGTTAAAGCACTTGCATGAATTATTCAGTAAAAAGGTGTGCTATTTTTATCCATCAAGTTCTCTTTTCTAGGTGGATGAACATCTTATTGACATAATTCATGTGGGTGGAATTTGTATAATTACCGTCTCATTCATGTCCCATAGTATCATACAAAAGTTCATATATATATATATATATATATATACACACACACACACACACACACATACACACCGTTATACAAAAATGTTTATTTATTTATATATATACTGTATATAGATTTTATTATATGTGTATATATTTATTATTTTTATAATACTTCTCCTTTTATGTTTTACGGAAAAAAAAGAAAATCATATGGACGTCGAACCGTGCCGTATAAATGAATTGTAATAGCCTACTTTACGTTTTACATCACTAATACTTTAAAACAGTGTCTCTAGAAAGCAAAGCAAGAACTCTGGCATATCTTCCTTGAACAGAGAAAGAGCAGACAATGACACAAGTGAACGAACGCTATATTTAGCCTTATAACACATCACTGGTTTCCCCATCCAACATCCACAGCATCTCTAAGACTTATGTTTGTCTTATGCTGTGATGTTTGGCCGTCGGGTCGCAATGTCTTGTCAAACATTTTCAGTTTTTAAAGCCCTATTTTGGAAGGGGAATTTTAGAGGCTGTTCTTCACAAACAGCCGTTATTCCGATGAAATATGAAGCCCTTTGGCTTGTGTGTGTGTGTGTGTGTGTGTGTGTGTGTGTGTGATGTTATCATAACCTCCCTGCACTGACCTCTGACCTCTAAGAGACTAAAAATAAGCTGTTTTAGAAGCTATGGTGTGTAAAGAAATGCGTTTGATACTTTCCTTCAAATCCAGACTGAGATGCATCTCAGAACTGTCTTAGAAATAAAGGTTATTTAGTGGCATTTAGTTTGTGCATCCATTAGAACTTGCACAAACGTTCCTTTATAGCAGAAAAAGGTTCTTTAGATTATTAAAGAGGACCTATTATGATATTATGCTACTAGAACAGGTTTTGAATGTTTGAATGTTGATTATTGTTGCGGCTCCTCTCTTCCCAGTCTGTCAGTAACGCTCTGTTTACTTCCTGTCTCTATGAAGCCCCTCCTTCTGAAAAGCACACTGTGCTCTGATTGGTCGGCTGGATCAGTGTGTTGTGATTGGTCGAGCGCTTCGAGTGTGTTTGGGAAATGTCCCGTCCCTTACCGTAACCGCCAGTTTAACACACTACTAACTAACTCAACCAGGCCCCGCCCCTTTATTCTCCATATGAATTATTATAATGAGGAATATTGTGACGTGTTCGTTCCCGGAAGAAACTCAAGATACAATGGAGGCGTTTCAGGAGTTCAGAAACACTGACACTGATATAAAGGAGAGTAAGGCTTCTGCTTTACTAAAAATAACCTGCGTTTGATTAATGTTGGTCAGTGTGTCTGTAACGCGCCTTCATCTGTAAAGTGTCAAAGCGTTTTGTTTAACGCTCAAGCAACATGAAGGAAAATAACCTAAAAATCCATGTGTCCCGCCTGTGTCTCTCCATCTGCCCTCACTTATGAGAGAGAGAACTCACTGGAAACGGAGAGAGAGACACATATGTCCATCCTGTGTGTTTCACAGCTGGAATCAGGAATGTTTCCGACAGCTCGTTTTTATCTCAAACACTGACACAGATGCTGTCAGTCAAAGCCGCTGCGCAAATCTGAAGGAAAACGCTGGAAAAATCAGTTCTGATTGATATGTATTATTATATTTATATTTGTTATACATGTAAATAATGCAAAAATAAAAGGTAAAAATATTGTCCTTAAAATAAAAAAACCTTAATGCTCCTAAAAATAGACTTAATTTTCCTGAAAATATAAATAATATAATATAATAAATTTTTTATATTGATTTTGTAGTTAAACCTGACCTGATGTTTAAAAGCAACCTAGTAAAAAAACAAATATATATAAAAATAGTCAAGTCAAGTCACCTTTATTTATATAGCGCTTTTTACAACACAGATTTTTTCAAAGCAGCTTTACAGAGATAACAGGAAAATAATATTGTAATAATATTGTTAAATATAAAATTAAATGTCCCCAACTAAGCAAGCCAAAAGCCAATGGTGACAAAGGCAAAGAAAGGCGAAAAAGGCGACATACAATACAATTTCAATAAATGCACAATAAAATGCACAATAAAAATACAATAAATGCACAATAAAAATACAATAAATTCACAATAGAATGCACAATAAAAATACAATAAATTCACAATAGAATGCACAATAAAAATACAATAAATGCACAATAAAAATATATTTTTTTAAATGGGCAAACATGCAGATGCATTATGGTAATTAGAAATTGGGGGGAAATTAGCTTAATTGTCACAAAAATAATGTCACTAAAAGTCTTAATGGTCCTAAATTTAGGGTTAATCTCCCTGGAAATGTGAACAATATTATTTTAACCTGGAAATGTTTAAAAGCAACCTAAATAAAAAATAATAATATAAAATGAAAACACAATAAATGCACAATAAAAAATGTATGCAAACTATTACAAAAAAGAATACAACATCCAGATGCATTATGGTAATTAGAAATATTAGGGAAATTAGCTTAGTTATTAGTCTTAAAATAGGGTTAATTTTACTGAAATTGTGATACAAAACTATAAATATTTTTTCCTATTGATTTTGAAGTTAAATGTGACCTGGACCTGTTTTCCTGCGGTTGTGCCAGTGTTTTTAGTGCGCGTATGAAAATGGATGTGGTGCGACGAGATTCCCACCAGACAAGCCGAACTTAAATAAACTGAGCTGGTGCTTCTGCTGAAGGGCGAGAGACACCGGGGATGAGGAGAGAGAGAGAGAGGGTCTGAAGGGTCAGACAGCAGCTTTATGGCCCGTGCCTGACGCTTCACCAGACCAAACTATACAAAACTATTCAAAGCGGGTCGGAGAAGTGAACTGGCAGATGTCAGGAATGTTCCACAGATGGAGATCAGAGTCCCGGCTGTCAGTCTGAGCCTTCACGCATTTACATTACATGCTTCAATTGACCCAAAGCTGATTTTTTCTTCTTTTCCCATGTGACCAGTGAAAGTGCAAGCAGGAAAAAAAGCACCTGGATTCTGATATTCTCTATTCAGTTTCAGGCCTCATTCATATGTGGAAATAAATCGGATATAAATCGGATATGTGCGTTTGCGTCTGTCATGTAAGCGTTTAAAAAAAAAACGTGGTGGAGGGGTTTGAGTACCCGAATGACCCTAGGAGCTATGTTGTCGGGGGCTATATGCCCCTGGTAGGGTCTCCCAAGGCAAACAGGTCCCTGGCGACGAGTCTGACTAAGAGCGGTTCAAACCCCCCTTATGATGGACAAACATTCAAGGACCGTGACGTCGCCCGGTATGGCGCAGCCGGGGCCCCACCCTGGAGCAAGGCCCGGGGTTGGGGCTCGTATGCGAGCGCCTGGTGGCCAGGCCTCTCCCCATGGGGGCCGGCCGGGCTCAGCCCGAAGGAGTGATGTGGGGCCGCCTTCCCGTGGGCTCACCACCTGCAGGAAGAGACGTAAGGGGCCGGTGCAGAGAGGATCGGGTGGCAGTCGAAGGCGGGGACCTCGACGACCCGATCCCTGGACACGGAAACTAGCCTTAGGGACGTGGAACATCACCTCGATGGCGGGGAAGGAGCCTGAGATGGTGCGTGAGGTTGAGAGGTTCCGACTAGAGATAGTCGGGATCACCTCTACGCATGGCTTGGGCTCTGGAACCACACTCCTTGAGAGAGGATGGACTCTTCACCACTCTGGAGTTGCCCATGGTGAGAGGCGGCGGGCTGGTGTGGGTTTGCTTATAGCCCCCCAGCTCAGCCGCCATGTGTTGGAGTTAACGAGAGGGTCGTTTCCCTGCGCCTACGGGTCGGGGATAGGTCTCTCACTGTCGTGTGTGCCTACGGGCTAAACGGCAGTGCAGAGTACCCGGCCTTCTTGGGGTCTCTGGGAGGAGTGCTGGAAAGTGCTCCGACTGGGGACTCCGTCGTTCTACTGGGGGACTTCAACGCTCACGTGGGCAGCGACAGTGGCACCTGGAGGGGCGTGATTGGGAGGAACGGCCCCCCCGACCTGAACCCCGAGCGGTGTTCAGTTATTGGACTTCTGTGCTAGTTACAGTTTGTCCATAACGAACACCATGTTCAAGCATAAGGGTGTCCACCAGTGCACGTGGTACCAGGACACCCTAGGTCGCAGGTCGATGATCGACTTTGTGGTCGTTTCATCTGACCTGCGGCCGTATGTCTTGGACACTCGGGTGAAGAGAGGAGCGGAGCTGTCAACTGATCACCACCTGGTGGTGAGTTGGATACGATGACGGGGGAGGAGGCTGGACAGACTCGGCAGACCCAAGCGTACTGTAAGGGTTTGCTGGGAACGTTTGACCGAGTCTCCTGTCAGAGAGATCTTCGACTCCCACCTCCGGCAGAGCCACGACCGGATCCCGAGGGAGGCTGGAGATATTGAGTCTGAGTGGACCATGTTCTCCACCTCCATTGTCGAAGCGGCTGCTCGGAGCTGTGGCCGTAAGGTCTCCGGTGCCTGTCGAGGCGGCAATCCCCGAACCCGGTGGTGGACACCGGAAGTAAAGGATGCCGTCAAGCTGAAGAAGGAGTCCTATCGGGCCTGGTTGGCTTGTGGGACTCCTAAGGCAGCTGACAGGTACCGGCAGGCCAAGCGGACTGCAACCCGGGTGGTTGTGGAGGCAAAAACTCGGGCCTGGGAGGAGTTCGGTGAGGCCATGGAGAAGGACTATCGGCTGGCCTCGAAGAGATTCTGGCAAACTGTCCGGCGCCTCAGGAGAGGGAAACAATGCCCTACCAACGCTGTTTACAGTGGAGGTGGGCAGCTGTTGACCTCAACTGGGGATGTCGTCGGACGGTGGAAGGAATACTTCGAGGATCTCCTCAATCCCGCCGTCACGTCTTCTATTGAGGAAACAGAGGCTGAGGGCTCAGAGGTGGACTCGTCCATCACCCTAGCTGAGGTCACCGAGGTAGTCAAGAAACTCCTCGGTGGCAAGGCACCGGGGGTGGATGAGATCCGCCCTGAGTACCTCAAGTCTCTGGATATTGTGGGGCTGTCTTGGCTGACACGCCTCTGCGTAGGTCGATAGTGGAACCTCGGATTCAAGAGGAACAGTGCGGTTTTCGTCCAGGCCGTGGAACACTGGACCAGCTCTATACTCTCTACAGGGTGCTGGAGGGTTCATGGGAGTTTGCCCAACCAGTCCACATGTGCTTTTTGGATTTGGAGAAGGCATTCGACTGTGTCCCTCGCGGCGTCCTGTGGAGGGTGCTCCGGGAGTATGGGGTCCGGGGTCCTTTGCTAAGGGCTGTCCGGTCCCTGTATGACCGAAGCAGGAGCTTGGTTCGCATTGCCGGTAGTAAGTCAGACTTCTTCCCGCTGCATGTTGGACTCCGGCAGGGCTGCCCTTTGTCGCCGGTTCTGTTCATAGTTTTTATGGACAGAATTTCTAGGCGCAGCCGGGGGCCGGAGGGTGTCAGGTTTGGGGACCACGCGATTTTGTCTCTGCTTTTTGCGGATGATGTTGTCGTGTTGGCCCCTTCACACCAGGACCTTCAGCATGCACTGGGACGGTTTGCACCCGAGTGTGAAGCGGCTGGGATGAAAATCAGCACCTCCAAATCCGAGGGCATGGTCCTCAGTCGGAAAAGGGTGGCTTGCTCACTTCAGGTTGGTGGAGAGATCCTTCCTCAAGTGGAGGAGTTTAAGTATCTTGGGGTTTTGTTCACGAGTGAGGGAAGGATGGAACGGGAGATTGACAGACGGATCGGTGCAGCTTCTGCAGTAATGCGGTCGATGTACCGGTCTGTTGTGGTGAAGAAGGAGCTGAGCCGTAAGGCAAAGCTCTCGATTTACCGGTCAATCTACGTTCCTACTCTCACCTATGGTCATGAGCTTTGGGTCATGACCGAAAGGACAAGATCGCGGGTACAGGCGGCCGAAATGAGCTTTCTCCGCAGGGTGGCTGGCCGATCCCTTAGAGATAGGGTGAGAAGCTCGGTCACTCGGGAGGAGCTCAGAGTAGAGCCGCTGCTCCTCCACATCGAGAGGGGTCAGCTGAGGTGGCTCGGGCATCTGTTCCGGATGCCTCCTGGAGGCCTTCCCGGGGAGGTGTTCCGGGCACGTCCCACTGGGAGGAGACCCCGGGGAAGACCTAGGACACGTTGGAGAGACTATGTCTCCCGGCTGGCCTGGGAACGCCTCGGTGTCCCCCCGGAAGAGCTGGAGGAAGTGTCCAGGGAGAGGGAAGTCTGGGCTTCTCTGCTCAAACTGCTGCCCCCGCGACCCGGCCCCGGATAAGCGGAGGAAGATGGATGGATGGATGGAATTTTTAAATTTTTTATTTTTTTTAAAAAATGTAAAAAAAATTTTTTTAACATTTTTACATTTTTAAATTATTGTTTTAAAAAAAATCTAATTTTTTATTATTATTATTTAGAAATAAACAAATGTACATACAAAATAGGTATTGAATAAACAATATTAACCATTTACAATTTTCAAAAGGCAGACATAGTTGCAAATGAACAGCATTCAGATATTCTCGTGTCAATGCGATTCAAACGTCATTTAAAAAGCGGCGTGGCGAATTACATCATCTCCAAAAGATCAGTGTTATTTATGCAGGCTGATATAATGCACATAAAAAAATGACATTAATATTAACCATAATATACCTTAATATTAACTGTATATTAATATTCACACTCCAAAATATCTGATAGCTTGTTTCCATCGTTTGCAAAGTTTGTGGAATTAAATCTGTATTTGATAGGCCTATTTAAAGATTTCTTTTAAGGACATAACTGCATATTTGCCGAATGCTGACGATAATGTAATGCCTTTTTTAAAGGAAACAAATGCGAAGAAAGAGGGAGAAATGAACTTGAAATAAGTCTGCATTTGTGAACGAATCGTTCAATCGATTCAGTTTTTCTCTAATAAAAACAGTCACTTGTTTCTTTCCTGAATGAATCTGTGTGTTTGAACGAATCGGTTGAGCGAATGATTCATTGACTCACACATGAATCACTTGTCATGACCTACTGGTGAAACTATGAAACCTGCTGAAAAATCCCGTTATTAATGCACAGGCTGTTGAATATTACATATTTATCATACTGTTAGGATAAATTAATGTGAATATTTTTATCTAATTTTTTTTCATTCATATAATCTAGTGTTGTGGGTCTGTAATTGGTCACGGTTCTGATGAGGATTGTTTGGGGTAAAAGCTGAGAATAAGCAGTAAAACTGCTCCTGTTTCCTGGATGAGAAGACAAACATCATCATCGTCATCTTCATCATCATGGATGATGACGAGGATTCTGGGAAATGTTACGACACACACACTGAGTGACTATATAGATGTGACATAGATGTGTCTCAGGCCAGAATCATAAACTGTGTGTGTGTGTGTGAGTGAGAGAGAGTGTGAGAGTGTGTATGTGAATGTGTGAGTGTGTGTGTGTACGTACTTAACCATATTTGGTGGATAAATTTGTACCCAGAAGTGACCCAAACCTGACAAAATCTCCAAAAACCTCCGTCGTCGTTTGTAAATCTGGTGTAAAAATACCTGTAATTAAAGGTTTTTAAAAATGTAAAAATGCAGAAAGTTTTGTGTGATGGGTAGGTTAACACACACACACACACACACACACACACACACACACACACACACACGCACACACACACACTCACTCACACACACACAAACTCACTCACTCACACACAAACTCACACACACACACACACACTCACTCACTCACACACAAACTCACACACACACATACACACACGCACGCACACGCACACACACACACACACTCACACACACACTCACTCACACACACACAAACTCACTCACTCACTCACACACAAACTCACACACACACACACACACACACACACACACACACACACACACACACACACACATCGCACACTCTTTCTCCTTCACTCGTAATGTCTTTTCCAGCGCCACCTTTGATGCCGGTCATTTGTGCGTTTCATGGTTTTTCTCCTCACACTTTTCCTCGTTCGGTGTCCAGAACCGATTGGCCCCTAAGAGCTTCAGACAGCGCACACAAACACACACACACACACACACACAACACACACACACACACACACACACGCACACACACACACACACACACACACACACACACACACACACACACACACACACACACACACACACACACACACACACACAAGTCGACATAAACATCCATTCTCTGAGGGAAACCCTTATGCTTATATGTCGTTGAAACATTTAATAAAGTCCCGATCAGATGCCCGGCAAATCCAGAAGCGGTCATTCATGTCTATTGTCACCGTGTTCCCAAAGAATTTATAGGTTCTAGACAATGTATTGAATTTCACAACCTTATGATTATGGCATCACTTGCATCAATCAATAACAATAACATAACATGATCAATAACATAAACTATTTCTGTATTTATTTAAATCAATGAGGAATCAAACACCATTCATGCTCACAGTCTGAGATCTGCAACAGTGTTAATTCTCAGGGACAATATATTACATGATTTGATTATGCTTGCACACGCAAAATGATATTTAGGATTAGGCCTATATTTAAGATACATTTGTATTGCATAAACAAATCAGTATGAATTACACAGTTTTAACATAAACAGACTTATAAACTCAATGTGATTAAATTTTTCAGCCATGCATAAATGCAGAAATTCAGATTTTGTTTTAATGAACGACTTATCGAACGCTCTATTAGCGTTACGGAAGAACGTTTGTTCATAGCGTTGCGAGAGCTTTCCTGTAGCTCGGTAGCGCGTTGGCGCTTGCAACGCCAAGGTCATGGGTTCGATTCCCAGTGAAAGCAAGAACTGATAAGAATGTAAAAGTGTGCCTTGAAATGCAATGTAAGTCGCTTTGGATAAAAGCGTCTGTCAAATGCATAAGTATAAATGTAAATGTTCTGAGCGTCAGCTACGAATGATGTCTAAAGCAGACTGAATGTGATGTAGCTGAATAACAAGTGTTTGCACAGCGTTCCAGGAGATCTGACCAGAGGAAGTCTGCAATGCACGCCAGGATTCATTTTTAGCAGCAGTGTCTTAAAGTAGGTCAGTTTTTACATTTGTCAGCGCTCTGTCATCTAATGCGGCCCAGAGTTTGTAGGATCACACATAGTTTAGGTTTGGGGGATTTTAAAGGTAATTATCAGATTCACAGGACAGGGTGTGAATTACAGCGGGATTTTAATACAAGAGTGTGTGTTTTCACCTGATGTCATTGAACACGTTTTTTTTGGCATTCTTTTTGCATTTACACAGCTTTTACCAACAAATGTCTTTGAGTGCAATGCAACTTTGAAACAGTGAATCATTTTCGTTAATTCATTTGATTCAAAGCTTCATGCATTTACAATTGCATGAATAATGTTATACGAGATAATTATTTATGTATGATGTCACTGATAGGCACGGTCCGTGTCCTGGTTAAAACTGCTTATTTCTCTGGGTTTAAACATTCTTAGAAACATTTGGGATGATGTAAGTAGCCTATACAAAAAAAAAAAAAAAAAAAAAAATATATATATATATATATATATATATATATATAAATATATATAGGCTATTTTGATCCAAAAATTGAACATAGTGTGTCTTTTAATGTTTTAAATGTAAAATATATTCAATATAGACAAATGAAGTGTTGGGAAAAAGTAAAATGATACTTTAGACATGGAAAGTAAATCCACCAGTAGATGGCGGCAAACAACTCTCTTAATGAGTGAATCATTGAATCATTCGTGCAGCCGATTAGTTAAAAACAGCTGAATCATTCAGGACAAACCAAGTGACTAACTGCGTCCGAAATCATACACGTCCCTACTATATATACAGTAGTATGCAAAAAACAGTACGCCAACAAGAGTAATATGTCCGAAAACATTCAAGTGTAGTACCTAATCAGACAGTACGCGATTTCTTTACAAATGGATCATTGAATCATTGACTCACCTGATTCATTCAAAAACACTGAATCATTTAGGAATGAAACGCCACTTGATTGGAGCAATTTTTGTTTTGGCAAAATAGAGCAAAAAACCCTGATATTAACAATATTGTGATCAAAATGTACGTCTCTTAATATTAAGTTAATATTTACACGAGGGAAATTCGAAAATGTAAATGATACATGAGTTATAAAGGATGTGTCAGTTTGAAATTATACTATAATATAGAGGCTATTATATACGTGTCATTCATTTATAGAGTCTGTAGTGAATGGAAATGTATGGAAGCTTGTTTCCGCCAAAGAAAAAAAAAGAAAAAAAGGTAATTGCGACTTTTTATCTCAGAATTGTGAGATATAAAGTCAGAATTGTGATATAAAGTCAGAATTGTGAGATATAAAGTCAGAATTGTGATATAAAGTCGCAATTGTGTGATATAAAGTCAGTATTGTGTGATATAAAGTCAGTAAGGTGTGATATAAAGTCAGAATTGTGTGATATAAAGTCACAATTGTGTGATATAAAGTCAGAATTGTGTGATATAAAGTCACAATTGTGTGATATAAAGTCAGTATTGTGTGATATAAAGTCAGTAAGGTGTGATATAAAGTCAGAATTGTGTGATATAAAGTCAGTATTGTGTGATATAAAGTCAGTATTGTGTGATATAAAGTCGCAATTGTGAGATATAAAGTCAGTATTGTGTGATATAAAGTCAGTAAGGTGTGATATAAAGTCAGTATTGTGTGATATAAAGTCAGTATTGTGTGATATAAAGTCAGTATTGTGTGATATAAAGTCGCAATTGTGTGATATAAAGTCAGAATTGTCTGATATAAAGTCGCAATTGTGTGATATAAAGTCAGAATTGTCTGATATAAAGTCGCAATTGTGTGATATAAAGTCGCAATTGTTAGATATAGTCAGAATTGTGTGATATAAAGTCAGTATTGTGTGATATAAAGTCAGAATTGTGAGATATAAAGTCAGAATTGTGAGATATAAAGTCGCAATTGTTAGATATAGTCAGAATTGTGTGATATAAAGTCAGAATTGTGAGATATAAAGTCAGAATTGTGTGATATAAAGTCAGAATTGTGAGATATAGTCGCAATTGTTAGATATAGTCAGTATTGTGTGAT
>NW_027508769.1:432500-540000 GCF_051911475.1 Siphateles boraxobius
ATAGAGTAGAATAGAATAGAATAGAGCTTTATTGTATATCTCTGTCTACTGCAGGTTTTTCACCTCATTTAGAATAGAATAGAATAAAATAGAGTAGAATAGATTAGAATAGAGCTTTATTGTATATCTTTATTGTTTATCTTTATTGTATGCGTCTACTGCAGGTTTTTCTCCTTGTTTAGAATTGAATAGAATAGAATAAAATAGAGTAGAATAGAATAGAATAGAGCTTTATTGTATATCTCTTCGTCTACTGCAGGTTTTAGCCTTGTTTAGAATAGAATAGAATAAAATAGAGTAGAATAGAATAAAATAGAATAGAATATAGCTTTATTGTATATCTTTACGTCTACTGCAGGTTTTTTGCCTCGTTTAGAATAGAATAGAATAGAATAGAATAGAATAGAATAGAATAGAGCTTTATTGTCATTGTAAGCAACGAGATTACAAAAAGTTTATCTTCTGCCAGGTGAAAATTGTGCATCTGATCACTAAAGTCCTCAACACATGCATGATGTGAGGAATCATTCAAACACCCTTAAAAATAAAGGTTTTAAGTAAACTACATTTTCTAGTATACTTGTTTTCCAGCACAAGTATCTAAATTATTAAATCAAGATACATTTACTGGACAAGCAAAATGACTGAAGATACTGAAAGCTGTATCAAAATTAAGCAAGTTTACTTAAACACAAGAAAAAAGATCTGCCAAAATTCAAAGAGAAAACAAGATTATTTTTTGATACATCTGGCAGAAATTTTCTTCTCGTTTTAAGCATAAACTCACTCATATTTTCAGAAAACAAGACTTTATCTAATCTTATATCTTATATCACTTTGCTTCTCCAATAAATGTTTCTTGATTTATGAATGTTTAGATGTTTGTGCTGGAAAAATATATATTTCTTTGCTGTGTAAATGGAGCACAACTATATCAGGGTTATTATAATTAACTAAAACTATTAAAAACATTTTGTTTATTGAAATAAAGCTGAAATAAAATAAAAAAACAAATATTAGGTGAAAAACTTAACGTAAATGAAAATTAGAAATATTGCCTTGGCAATAAACTGAAATAAGTATAAGTTATTAACTTAAGTACAACATATTAACTGGAAACTGAAACCTTAGTTTAAAAAATCTATTAAAAAATCTAAATAGCAATGTTTTTTTAAACTTAAAAACGAATAAATTGACAAAAGCACATAATGAAATTACTACAAATTAAACTAAAATTAGCATAAAAAATAAAAGCAAATCTAATGTTTTTTTTTAAATAACACCATTATATTTATATTTCATGCATTCTTGAAATATATTTCCTTGTAATATAAAATGCATGAAAAATTCATGCATACTTTAATGCATATAGTATTTCATATGACATATGTTTATTTCTGGCACAAATATCAAATTTTATAAAAGTAAAAGTATGTTTCGGATGCCTTAGCTTTAGTGATGATGTTTCAGTGTATTAATGAGGTGATTAATGAACACATTAAGTGTGTGTGTTGCTCTTTTCAAACAGCAGGCCCTGATGGAGAAGGACAGGACACACACACACACACACACACACACCTTTACTGTGACATTTAATACCTGATAATGTTCTTAAATAAAACACTCATCCAGCCTGTCAGGTCTGATCTCGTCACAAATTAAAACATGCTGACCAAATGTTAACCAAGACCACTAATTGTAAGTGATTGCTGTAAATTCACACCCTAATAATAAGCTGAGGGCTCAACTTTCGTATAAACTCATATCTGATTTTGTTCTGCACGCACGGCGAGGTGGAGTCGGATTTGGACGCTTGGTAATTGAAAAGAGCACCAGATGTATGTAGAGCTCATTCATTTCACTTGGACACTCTGTGATTTGAGAAAACAATTTGAAGCCTTTGGTTAACCACCGTAAGCACACAGAACATGTTTAATGTACTTAAAGGGGGAAACATGGTTTCCCTCTGAAAAATGAATTTGTGCGGCCCCTGACTGTGTTGCGACACACAGGTCTTTTCCTCAGGAAATGTGACAGAGGGAAATGTGTGTGTGTGTGTGTGTGTGTGGGAGATGATTATTCTTCGATTTTTCACACAGCACTTGTTTTTGTCCTTTTCTGTCCTGTTACACGTCAAGTCACATACGTTTATCTATAAAGCGCTTTATATTTTTATTATGAGACTAATTCAATTGCAGCTTTGTGGAGAAAAATAGTGTCATTATTCAGCTCAAATCAGTTCAATGTTGCTTCATCAATTATGATACAAATTTGATTTCAGCATGTCATCATTGGGCTAAAACTAACACATAAATTAAATTGTTTTATGGAAGTTACTCGTAAAACAACATATTTGTCTATAAAGTTACACACAATGAAGGTTCATCAACATCCCAGAGTCACTTTTGCACATGACGTCTCTCTTTATACTTAAGTTGTTGGCATACCGTGTCTGTTAGTCAGAAATGGCAACTTGGTGGGCTAAAGTAAAAAAAGAGAAGAAGAAAAAAAAGAGCAATTCTGTGGAAAAACAAGTCAGAATTGTGGGATAAAAATTACATTTTTGAGGGGAAAGGTCAGAACTATGAGATTTAAACTCACAATTCTGAGAAAAAAATGAATTGCGAGGTAAAAATGTGAAATTTTGAGAAAAAAGTCAGAATTTAGAGATATAAATATGAAATTGAGAAAAAAGTCAGAGTTGTAAGATATAAGCTATTTTTTTAGGAAAAAGTCAGAATTGTGAGATATAAATATGAAATTGAGAAAAAAAAGTAAATTGCGAGATAAAAATTAAAAATTGTAAGAAGAAAAGTCAGAATTATGAGATAGAAACTTGAAAGTTTGAGAAAATGGTCTGAATTGTGAGATATGAACATGAAATTTTGAGGAAAAAATACAGATTGACATATGATTCAGGGCGGGCCGACGATGCAACAGAATTAATTAATTTTACTAAGAGTTGCACCTCAGATGTAGTTTGCGCAAAAAACAAACAAAAAAAAAAAAAACACCGCTGGTTCTGCGTATCATTTCCTGGTTTCAACGCGGTCCGGTGCGAGCGAGGGTTTCCTGTAAGCTCGGGAAGTGAGGAGATGTGTGTGCTGCTTTGTTCCAGAGACCACAGAACTCCCCCGAGGCGGCCGAACACGTCAACAGGGTAAAAGAAGAAACCCTAGGTGTTTGTTCTTCGGCTCTGAGATCGGGGCACCTGAGGGATTGGCATGGGTGGGGGGGAAACCAAAGAGGAACCCAAAACGAGTGCCAAATTATTAGCTGAAGGTGATTTATCTGGCCAAGCACTCACATCTGGGAATCATCCGAGTTCTCTTGTTAATGTTGATCATCTCCTCATCATCGCTGTCAGGTCTCAGATGGGCCAAACTATCAGTGCCGAGAGGAACAAGACCAACTCATGTGTAATTCCTCATTTGCTTCATGCGATGATTTCATGCACATCAGCGCAGCTGGAAAACATGATATCAGTGATACCTACAGCAACACAGGGAACAGGGGACGTTTAACTCTTACTTGTTTCGGAATGTTCAGAGAACTTTCAAAAGTAACATTCACACAATGTTTGCAAATGGAATGTTCCCTTAATGAACATTCTGTTTTGCAAACATTGTGTAAACGTTACATTTGAATGTTCTCTAAATGTTCAAACTGTTTTTCTTTGTTATTTGGAGATGGTTGTGTATATATATATATTTATATATATATATATATATATATATAAAGTTTTCATAAGTTAATGCACTAACCAAAAAATAAAAAAACAGACGTCCATTTCCAAACTCAGATGATTCATTTAGTAACTGAAAGGATATATCAACAATGGAAACCAATTCTGTCTAATTCTGACATTTGAGATGTTTTTTGACTTGTTATGACAGTCATTCAAAATGTAGAATATCAGACCATGATGTCAGTAGTTGCAGATTAAACACGAGAGACTCTATTATATTACCCAGCCATATATAAAAGTTGGATATATATCCTACTGTAACTGCGCACTCTTTCGTCAGTCACTTCATATAGGCTATAGAACCTTGCGCTATAGTATAAGCTTGTTTCTGCAGCGGAAAAAAAATAACAAAGATAATTGCGACTTTTTATCTCATAATTCTGACTTTTTTCTCAATTTCAAGTTTACATCTTGCAATTCTGACTTTTTTCAAAAAAATTACAATTCTGACTTTTTTTTTCATAATTGTCAATCTCATAATTTACTTTTTTCTCAAAATTTCAAATTTTTTCCCCACAATTATAACTTTTTTCCTCAGAATTGCGAGTTTGTATCTCACAATTCTGACTTTTCCCCTAAAAATGTAAATTTTATCCCTCAATTAGCCTATAACCTTTCCCTCAGAACTGTGAGTTTATACCCTATAATTCTGACAATTTTTTTCTCAGATTTGCTCTTTTTTTTGCTTGTGGGATCACTTTATGGATATAGTTTTAATTTTAAATTTTAATTAAATTTTATGATTTATCTAGCTTGTGAACAATTTATAAGTGGAAAATATTTAATTTACCCATTAAATATGAAAGTATTATGCAATCATTTAAGACGTTTCTCCTTATACAGGAATAAAGCATTCTTTAAAATTGAGTCAAGAACCCTTGAGTTCTATTTAGAACCACATTAAACCGTTTTTTAAATAAGAGTGCAGAAAACTCTTTATATAAAGTTGAATATATAAGTAGGCTATATCCAACTTTAACCACACATTTCTAAATCTTGAGAAGGAAAATGACTTGTTTCAGAAAACAAGGCTTTTATACAAGTGCTGAAAAAAGCAATACCTGGGAGCAATTTGGTGAAGGACTGGTAACAAATTGAACTGGTAATTCGGACTAATTTCCAGTCATTTGATAACCAGCAATTTAACACTCTCACTTTAATGGGACCCGCAGTGTGATTCTATGAGGTTTGTAACAATGATGTCATTGTTCCCCGGGCAAGTACTGTGATATATAAGATTATAATACTGTCAATACAGTGTTGAAGATATCACAGACATCATAACTTAATAAGTTGACCTTGAACTTAAACTGATCTGGTCTACATGTGTGCTTGAGATCTGTAGAGTTTTATTCTTCTTAAATGAAGTGTCAAGCCGACTGAATGACTAGTATTGCTGGAGAAACATTGAGTGAATGACTTTCAAACAAATGCATTCACTAACAGACTCTAGAAATAGTGTTTCAGCGCAATTTAAATTTTCTCTGCAAATGACAAGAAAACAGAATTGCTATATTTTCTTCATTGTGTCCATCAACTTGACTATTATGAATAGAAAAAGGAAACGGTTGGCTAAATATTTTTTTTTTGAGTTTCAATAATATCATAATGGAGTGTTGGAAAAACATTTGAATTATTTTGTTTCTGAATTTACAATAAGTTACACATAATTATGAAAGGGAAGTCCGTATATCCGAGTGAAGCGGCTTCTCAAACAAGAACAAATGTAGGGCGGGGCTTGATTTCTTCCACAGGGAATTGTGGTTGTAGTTTGCTATTGGTGGATCTCATGTGAGTGACAGGTTGCCCCGCCCTCACGCCAGTAAACACATCATCAGAGAAGAGATGTTGACGGAGCACTAAAAAATGTATAATACTGCAATATTCCATAAAGAAAGAAAATTTAAATTACTTTAATGTGATTTTAATTGAGTATGCCATTCTCAATTAATACATCAACAATATTATTTTTTTTCCAAACTGGCCCCTGACGTGTTATGCCACATTCCATGTTAATTTTTGACTCATTTTAGGTGTTTTTGGAAGCATAGAATTGGCATTCCAAAGTGGCATTGGAAGTGTAGCCACCGAGCCAGCAATCCTAGAACACTGACATCATCCAAATAAAAAAACACTGCTTGCACACTCCACCCAAGAGCCCAGTCATACATCGTTCTAGTGGAGTTCAGTTCATCTTCTCCCCTCCTGAATCACTGAGTCCATCAAAGAGGGAAAAACCTCCACTCAAAGTGAGCATTCATGGCAAACTCTCCTCCGGTGCATTACGTCTTTTTTCCAAAAGTTTTCCTTTACAGTCGAGGTTACACATCATTACTTCTACCAAGTTCTACCTCTCTCTCCCCCTCTCTCTCTTTCTTCGGAATCGGATAAAACAAATATAACTCAATCACTGAGAGGTGTTTAAAATAAGAAAGCACACAAGGAACTACGTAATAAATTACATGTAATTCATGCCTTCATATTTTTTATAATACACAAAATAAGTATTTTATTCATTGTAAGCACTTTTGTAAAAATTGTTACAGAAAAACATCGATGAAGCTAGGAGTTTTATTTTGAAGTAAATCCTCAGATGAGAGATACGGTGGTACTGCGCATGCGCGTTCAACAGTTGGGGAAGGAGCGCGATCGGGATCCTGCCTCTCACAATTTTTCGCGTTTTAAAGGTAGGTAATGAGGGGAAAATGTTCAGATAACATCTCCATTTCAAACCCAAACGATAGTAAATAAGTTCAAACATTAAACTGTCAAAAAAAACAAAACATAAATGCGTTGGGTGTTAAACTTCTTCATTTGAAGTAAGTGTGACACGAATGAAAAAAACCGTTTGATGCACCTGCTGATTCTTGCATCCATATTTTTTCTTTTTCTCAGTAAAGACTTTAATTACGAAGATGAAATGTTTATAATATGAGGTTAAACCTAGTTGAATTTGTATGTTATTGAGTACTAACGTTAGTTCATATTTGGCGCGGCAATCGCGCGGGCTTCTTTTGCGCAGTAGTCACGTGATAAGCCTAGTCCGGGGCGGGGCTTCACTTGTCGCCCCGCCAACAACTCGCTCATTGGTTAGTTAGTTGCGTGACGTCGACGTCTCGGTAAACAACAAATGCGGTTAAGTGCATATTTTAAGCTTACGATTCATGTATGTATAAATAATACAATACATTTTGTACAGTAGGTATAAACAGTTAACACACTTGTGATTTTATTATTAATATTCTTGAAAAGATGTAGTTATACAGTGTAGACACCATTTTCAAACCTGTACCCACATCAAAGTAAATATGAATATACTTAAATTTGTAATCATTCTTATATCCACTCCAGTATGTAGCCTAATGTATGTGTAATCTCTATACGTAGTCTATATGTAAATTATGTTTAGGCACATTAATATGTTTTGCATTGTGATTTAAAATAAGCATTAGCTAAATTTAGTACATAAATTTACAATGGTAATTTAAGTACTTTAACAATTTTTCATTCAACAGTTATATTATGTTTACCTCAGTCATGAGAGTCGTTAGCTATACAATAAGTTATTGTGAATAGAGGCAGAGAAAATGTATTTAATTGAAAATAAGGTTGTGATTAACAAAAAACTAATTAAATATTTTTATTTGATTTAGGGGTGAAATATGTAAATGTTTCTTGTGAAATTCACTTGTGTATAAAATTAATTTAGCTATTTATTGTTACACGATGATATTCAGTTGAATTAATTGATTGCAGTGGGATTAATTGATAGAACTGCAGACATTATTTATGTGCAGCACTGAAATTAAGAGTATTAAGACTATTGTAGAAATGTTTAGAAATAATCATGAAGGATTTGATTGATTTCTCGCTCTCATTTTGTTTCTTTTTGACTTTCAGGAATTCTTATCCAATTACCCGACATCCTGAGCGAGCCTGTAACACCTCTAACAGGTACAAATACCTCAATGTACATGTGCTTCACATTAAATATCATAATCATAACACCTCACTGGCAAAATCATCAAAATATATCATCTGAATATAAGCGACGACAGATCACAGATAAAACCCTGCATCACCAGCCTACTACACTATAAAAAATGATATGATCAATAAGTTATAACAACATGTTTTTACATTGTTTTAATAAGTTTTTAACAACTTTTTCATAGTCATAAAATATTCAGTTAATTTTTTAGTCAGTCTAATGTAATTTAAGTTAAAATGACGTATACATCCAAGTTTATTGAACTTAATTTAAGGTAGCAACTTTTTTTTTTTACAGTGTACTAGAAGAGGAATGAGAAAATCCATAAGGACAGTGAGCGAAATCCTCACTCAGCACGATCTCAGCTGAAATATGCTCCCAATTCTACTGAACAATAAACATTCATGATCCTCTCAGGTGGAAAATGACCATCAGCCATCAGTGAGAGCAGGTCTACACACACAAACACACAGGGGTGACAGCATTACGTCGTTCCTACTAGAGAGGGACCACACAAGCAGAGCGTCGAATTCAGGGAGGAATTTCTCTGGAGTCTTTCATCTGGATGGATGGAGGAATGAAGGATGAAGGGGTTGATGGAGGACAAACGTTTCTAATTCAGACTGGAAGATGTGAAGAGCGCAAATCTGCCAGAGCCCACGGGGTCTGTGTGTGAGAAGACTCAGTGAAGTAAAGGTAAAGATAGCTTGGGAGGTAAATGTAAAGATATTATTTTTTTTTAACAATGTGGAAGCTCAGTCAGTTTTGTAAAAAACAAACAACATGTAATGAATGAATCCACTGGAGGCAAGCTGGTTGAGAACCCAAACGCAACTTTACTTCAAAACATAATCAAACATAAAACAAAGACATGAAACAGAACCGAGAACAACGACAAGAAACATTCAATACTAGACAAAGACAGGGCAAACATGAGGGCTTAAATACACAGACTAATTACTAGACAAGGGACACCTGTGAACAATTAAACAATGAACCAATAACAACATGACACATCAGACAAGGGAACACATGGCAGGATCACATGACTTGAACAAGGGATCACATGGCAGGATCACATGACTTGAACAAGGGATCACATGACATACATGAAACAGGAACAAGGAACAAAACCCAAAACGTGACACAAAAAGTTTCCCGTTTCCAAAAGCATCATAAGCCTAAGCAGATCGCCAGGTGGAAAACATGTTCTATTAAATGTATTAAAAATGTATGTTTTTAGAGCAATACAAATATACTATAATGTATTCTTAATACAATCACCAGTACGTCTTTTTCACCTGGGAGACTATTGGTGTATTTGGTTTGCGATCAAGATTTTCTCCTGGATTACAAAGTAAACAAAGGCATTAGATTTAGAAACCTACCGTACACTGGGTGTCATCATCATCCTAGAATGTGACGACATTGATGATCCGGACTTGATGGCGAAGCTTTGCCTGATTCATTTAATTGAGTTTATTTATTAAATGTAAAGGGTGATTTATATATCTATATAAATAATAATAATGAAAAAAGTAAATGAATAAAAAAAACCCCACAAGAATCTAAATACTACACAGTAAAAGCACATTTATACAAATACGTTACATAGTAATGTGAAGTTCGGATCATTTTACTGACTCAGATCTTTGAATCTCATTCATCAAAATGAACAAATCTTTTTTCGAGTCAGTTCGTTCATTTCAGCAGAATATAATTAAAATGTTACATGTTAATAGCCAAATTCCCCATCAACACATCAAATGTTGATCACATTTAGAATAAGAAAAAAAGTACAATGCAAGGACAAGGCCAAATAATGAGAAACAGAAACAATTAATTCATTGCTTATCTGGTCTTTCAGGCTATGCAGTTGGTACCGGATACAGAATTGATTCGTTCACCTCAAAATTAACGAATCGTTCACAACCAACCCATCACTTCTCCTTAAGAACTTGTGATTTGCTAAGATTGGCGTCTCAGTTGCCAGAGCCATTTGACAACGGCTTCTGTTCACACATGACCTTTAAATGGAAAAATGCTGTTATATTTTCCATTTGATTCATTTTACTTGATCTTGCCAAAGAATGAGACACTTTAGTACATGTTCAAACCGAAAAAAAAAGTCAAAATATGATCCTCTACATCCCAAGATCACTGGAACTAAAAATCTCTCCAAACATGTGATGAAAAGAAAGATAAAGAGGGAAATCACACAAATGTGGCCAAAGAACATTGGCAAGAGAGTCTCTTTTCTTTTGCTTTATTGCATTAAAGAGCACATTTGAAGTAAATTCTGCCTTTAAAAACGACAAAATAAAGCGTAACCCAATACGGTCGTTCAACTACAGAGAAAAGGGTGGGCGAATGTACAAGCCAGCCTTTTATGCAGGGAAATAACGCTTGGCGCATGTTTGTCTTGCCGTTGCATTAATCCTGTCGCCTTTTTCATCCCTAATCCTTACAACAACACCGCCTTCGGGAACTAATAAATGGAAGGATTCAATTTCCTCCATCCATGCCAAACTCCACACCTCACTTTCAGATCACGAGGGTCAGAAAATGAAAAGGGGCTCGACCGGGTTGTTTATATTCAGGGCGTTTTCCTCTTTATTGATATTACAAATCAGCTGGTGCTCAGCACAATCGGCCTGGGTGGGTAAGTATTACAGATAAACCCAAGGTAAGTCATGTGACACGGATCATATCAAAGGCCTGGTTTACCCTTCACACACACACACACACACACACACTGAGATTCAGGGATTGAAGGGCCTCAGGGAGCAAAAACACAGATGCCATCGTCCTCAAGCACATTTTCTGTTTGTAGAGTTTTTACACACATGCTTTAAAGCGTCCAAAGTAGAATCAACAACAGCCCTTGAGAACGGCCAGCTGAGGAGAGGACCTGATTGAAAGCAGTGCCACTTCACGGTGCTCATGACCTCATGCGTTCGCTGAGATGCGTTCGCTGATAATAGACGAGAGGCTGTGTGTGTGTGTGTGTGTGTGGTTTGAGTTAAGTCGAACACAAAAAAGCACTTGTTTTCAGTGGCTGGAATAGTGTAGCGCATACAGGCATAATTGCATGTAAAAATTAAAACATTTCTGCAGATTTAGATCAGCAGAGCATGGAGAGCATTATGGATTTGTTCATTTTTGTCATGTAAACATGGAAAGCGATTAGAAATCTACATCAAATGTCTCCACTTGAGACTAGTTAATTTTTTGCCAAAGGAATCCTATTACATTACTTTAGTTTCTTTTCCCCGGTTTTACCATTGTTATTTGTATAGTCATCTGACCCCATTGGCAGATATTTTTCTTGTTCAAAGCATTATAAACCCACTTAATTTTTAAGTGTAATTTATTTATCTTAATTTATTATCTTTATCTTAAAGTGCCCCTATTATGCTATTTTGGAGTCTCCTACAACAGGTTTACATGCATCCAAGGTTCAAAAACACTTAAATTTTCTAACAATATACATTGGACATCACCTCATTTCTCAAACTTTATTCAATCTTACTCTGTTCTGATTGGTCAGATGGCCCAGTCTTTTGTGATTGGTCTACCAGTTACAGGACGTATTGGAAAATAAACTTTCCTTTTCCTTTAATCCTCCCTTGTCTGGCTTATGCTACTCTAAGAAATGACCGAACTTTGTATTTTGAGCACTTCTTGCGTTGTTTTCGTCTCTCTCGCTTTAGTCCTCATTTGTAAGTCGCTTTGGACAAAGGCGTCTGCTACATGACTAAATGTAAATGTAAACACCTATTACCATATCTGAATTCAGTGCTTCCTAAGTGCTTGAGTACACAGTGTTAGAAACAATGGCCTTTTCTAGTGCATGCAAAGTGGATTTGCAGCTCTTTAAACAGCGTCTTCATGACATGAACAACACAAACCAAACTCTTTCAGTCTCAGATAAACTACCGCGTTTGACGGCGGGGCAAAGAGACTCTGTTCGGCATTATGCTAATTTGTTACATAATTACATAGGTTTGTAACAGGAAGTGAGATGACACAATTCAGCAGTCCAGAATCAATTATTTCTTTTAGGAGGCAATAACTTTGTGTCATGCACTTTGATATTTTAAAGTCCCCTTGTGGTGGAAAATCAAGCTTTTATTGTTGTTTATATGTCTATGTGGTGTTTTTAATATGCTTTAAGACAAATCATGTGTAAATTCATAAGTCGACAGCATTGCTGAGTATTTTCTCCTTTAAACTGCAGTGAACCAAAGACAGTCTCAAAAACACGGTTTGAAATCGCTGTTGTTCCTGACGTCACAAACTACCTTGTAACCAATCAGATCAACGTGTGATCGTCAACGAGTGGATCTCTGAGTGAGTGAGTGAGTGGAGGCGGGGCTCATTTGCATATTCATAGAACCACAAATACTAAATGAGGCAAGGGTGTCGAGTTACAGTCAAGCTATTTTAAGGCATAAAGACTTTTTTCAAGGAAAAAAACATTTAAACGTCATTTTGGTGATCAAAGAAGAGTTTTAACATACAATTATTGACTACAGGTGGACTTTAAAACCTTTTAGACCTTTTATCTTCACAAACAGCTGTATTACACTCTGCATGAAAGGTTATGTTCTTAAAAGCATTATGCTTCTGAAGTGAATGTTCCATGATTTAGGCATGTTTAGATATTTGAATGGGAAATCACTTTTTGCAGTGTAAAGAGCATTAAGGTCTGACGTGCTCAACGACATCTGCTTTTTTCAGTAAAACAGAACAGCTTGAAGGCTTGGCACTGTTCAGACGCCTATAGGGGCTGTTTAAACCTGGCCACTTCATGCGTTTTCTATCCGATCGTGAAAAGACCAGGTGTAAATGCCCTCCGAAATGCAATCGAGACGGATTTAAATCCGATCGCTCAAACCACTTCAGGAGGAGGTCTGAGACGCTTTCCAGATGAAACTAGACAAGTGTAAATGCATCTGGTTGTTGAAACCACATATGTAAATTTTATGCTAAAAAAATAAACGTGTAGAGCGTGTTATTAGCTATATGTCATGTTATAGCCAGATATGACCACGCTATTGCAGATGAGCAGCCGAGCGTCTTTTCATCAAGCCAATGCGCAAACTATCGCAAATCAAAGTGCAAAGAAGTCGCAGACATTTAACGCACAATCATCTTCATTAAAAGTAAAGAAACAAAATGATCTTACAAGTGCTGTTGCCTCTCTTTCCAATTGCGGTCTTTGATTTTGAAATGAGCTGATGATCAATAAAATGCAGCTCATAGCTGTTGCTTTCGGTGACATGAACCTCTTAAATCTGCATATAGCGCGGGAACTGAAGATCGTATTTATATCTGTTTCGCGAAAACACATTTATGCAATCGTTTTAATGAATCGGATAGCTATCCGATCAGTAAAAACCAAGCGGCAACCTCCCTGTCTCTCTCTTGAAACCAACACGGAAGTGAATTAAACTGCAATTCATCAACTGGCCGTTTGAGGCTCGCAGCAAAAGTGAGTCAAATCTGTATCTCCCCCATGTTAAAATGCCCAACTTTACCGCAGAAAAAAAATATGTTTACAGCCTGGTGTCTAAAGTGGTTTTGGTCTATACAGCTAATTTTGCCCTTCATGACGACTGTGAGGTGGGTGAATTTTTTTATAACTCATCCGTTTAAATTATATTAAGCCTTAAAATGCTGTATAACAGGGGCGTGGCCACTTGAGTGACAGGTGGATTGCGCTGCTGTCACTACTAGCCGTTTGTCTGTTCTCTGTTAGCGTCACGTCACCTCAGCTAATTCCAGCTGCTGAACTCGCCATCTCTACCGTGTTTATACTTATTTCGGGATTATTTCATAAAATTTAATACACGCCTTATACCTTCGCCCACGCCGTTGGAACCCGACTTTTTGCCCATTTTCGTTTATACGGGAGTGACGCGCGGTGACGCACTGCCAAGATGGCGACGGCCGACTCTGCCCACTTTAGGCTTCAAAAACGCTCTTCAGAAATCTACGGGTGACATCATGCACAGTACGTCCATATTTTTTTACAGTCTATGGTAAAAACGCATGAAGTGACCAGGTGTAAACAGGCCCATAAATAACACAAGGCCTCAGGTGCCTTTTGCCGCATCACGCAAACGCTCTCCAACCCTGGCACTTGACCTTTGTATTTCTGAAAAGAGATACAACATCAACAGTGAGACGCATGACTATCCCACTGTCCCACCACAGGCATTTACCAAGTGTCTGCACACATGACAGAAAGTACTTTAAAGCTGGAGTGGCAAAGCCATGAGGAAGAAAACACTTTTTGCTCCATGTCAGACATGGATGTTGTCTACAATAAACAAAGGAGGAGATGTCCTAAGCACAAGAGAAGCAAGATTATGCACCATTATGTTTCAGGATGTACGAGAAGCAACACCAGGTGTTCATCTTTTCAACTGTGGCTTTACTAACACATACAGGAAAAAAAGACACGTGCAAAATACTCCATTCTCTTCTTTTTTCCATGAGATTTTTACCTCTCGCCACTCACTTAGCCATCATATGGTCCACCGTGCCCAAAGCTCTCATCAGTTTATTTGCAAAAAGACATACCAGGAAGTACAACTTCAAACAATGGCCTGAAGTTATAAACCTCATTCCTTTCTCTGGCCCACCTGGATGTAGACACCTAGCCATGTAACGGAGGAAAAATTCCTTCGGCGGGAATGGACGCACATGCCATTTCAAGGACTCACCAAACAAAGACTGTCTGGGAGAAGCACATTTTTGGAAAGGTACAGAAAGTGGGAGAAAAAATGTCTCGTTTATAAAGAAGTCTGTGGTGCCTTTACCAGTTTTTGCTCTTTTGAAACAGCTGCAAAACTTCCTAAGATCTCTCGTTTAGTGTGGAAGACGTGCTGAACACAGATAGTGTCACCAGCTATAATAACGTTAATACAGATCACACATCTTAATGAATTATGCGTGCTTGGATTGCGAAACAAAAGGAAGGCGAAAGGCCTGTATAATGACAATAACATTTAAAGGGACATTGTGTAGGAATTTCTCCCATCTAGCGGTGAAATTGTATTTTGCATTCAAACGAATTGTGCTCTCCAGCGACTCGCTTTTTCCTACCCGTCACATGTATATAAAGATAATAAATTCTTCGTTTACGAGGATAAATCATATAATTGGCAGAGGTATTTGTACACCATTGAGGACATATTTATGAATAAAAAGATTGATTTTAGATAATAAAATACCTAAAAAACTACACATAGTCCCTTTAAAGTGGGAATCAATTTCGAATTTGCCCGTCTGTTTTGCCTGATCTTATTGTGAACAATTCAACCGTGCATTCCTTTAATTAGAATTTTTTTTTAGTGATGGGCAATGATTAATTGCATCTGAAATAAAAGTTGTGGTTCAGTGGTTCATGTAGGTTGTCTACAAACCGAAAGGTTGGTGGTTCGATCCCCGGTTCCACCTGACCAAGTGTCGAGGTGTCCATGAGCAAGACACCTAACCCCGGCTGCTCCCAACGAGCTGAGTGGCGCCTTGCATGGCTGACACCGCCGTCGGTGTATGAATGAATGAGTGAATGGGTGAATGTGAGGCAATATGTAAAGCGCTTTGGTGGCCATTGGGTCTGTTAAAGCGCTATATAAATGCAGTCCATTTACCATAAATTTAAGAACAATGTGTGCTTTATATATAAAATATTTATATTTATTTATAATCTAAATTATATGTAAATATAAATACAGTATATACATGCACATATTTCTTAAATATACACATGTATGTGTGTGTATATCTATATACAAAATAATTATACACAGTATACACACATATATTATGTAAACATAAACTTTTATTTTGGATGCGATTAATCGTTGCCCATCACTATTTTTTTTAAAAACTTTTTTACCTCATAATGTTAAATCATAGAGCCTGCTGGTCACTTCATGTGTTTTTTCTGATCGGATAGCTATAAAATGCCCTCCGAAACGCTTTCAAGACAGATTTAAATCCGATCACTCAAACCACTTTTGATTTGAGAAGCATTCCAGACAAAACTTGGAAACCTTATTTTTCGATTATCCATCACACTCAGATTATTGTAAATCAGGACACGAAAAAACAAACTGTTCGTCACAATACGGAAGAAAAGATGTCATTAGTTCCATTTCATTGTGACTTTAAATAGTTTCTCAGACTTTTGTTTGTTTTTTGTGTTGTTGCGAGTTAGCAGTTTGACGTGATAAATGGACATCACAACTTTCCATGTTGTTTTATGTGCAACTAGCAGATCCATGCATTTTGCTTATTCAAAACAAAGAATCAAGCTGACTCAAATGGCTGAAAGCACAATGCACTTTTCATTCCCTCCACCTTTCATTACGAAAAAAAAAAAAAGTGTAGATACTGTGAGCTCCCATTGGGATCCATATATACAGTATATAGACTTCGTGTGTAGAGATGTTTGATGGTCTGATGGTGCATTTAATTCAAGTTTCCTCTATTATTAGAGACTACCTTGTTGGCTAGCAATCGGTTTCCTTGTCTGTTAATATTTTCTTATATGCTATCAGTACTATTCAGTAAAAAAAATTATATTTGAAAAATACAGTTTTATGACCTTCACCATCTGTTTTTCATATTGAGCGACCAAATGAAACCCTCCTGTCAGTGTCTTTGAAAGAATTCTTCTGTTCTCTTTCAGCATCTAGAGCAGCTTACATAACACACAAGCTGGAAAAAAGAAGCTAGCGAGTTGTTGAAAGGTAAAGATTCCTCGGGCCAAAGAGTTAAAACTATTCAGGAACAGCAGGGAATGCAAAACCCTCGGCGTATCTCCTGAATGCGGTGCGCAATCATACCTCTCAGGTTAAAGGTTTGTGTAAGTTTCCTGAAAACGTACCCTTTAAAGTGCGCTGCGAAGCTCGTTAACCTCCTCAAACGACCCACACACAGACAAACCTACCCAGTGCTATTTTTAAACATTACCTCAAACAAGAACGGAGGTCAGCTGCCCCTATTTCCCCAATCGTGCCCATGTGTGTTCCAGAAAAGTCTTGAGTTGATCACTTTAACAGACGAGCCATTCAGCTTAAGTTTTCTATTTAAAAAAAAAAGACCCATAGATACACGCACCGGGACTCCCCTCGTTCGTTTGTTTACTTCTAACCTCCCGGGAGGCCAAATATAAGAGTGTGCATTCTTGAAGGGCCCCTAAATTGGATGGAAAGTATCTTGTAAAGAACTGGAACATTTGCCTCCTTTCAAAGCTTGTGTCTTTTGAACCTGTTTGTGCAGGATTTGGTTTTCTTGGGCTCTTTCCGCAACCATTCTGTATAGAATTGTATATTTTACTTAATGTAGGCTTGATAGATATTCTCATTTGCTAAAGGTTTGGATTATAAAACTGTTGATTAGACGGTAGTTGTTTTAAAGTCCGCCTATGGTGAAAATCAAGCTTTTAATGTTGTTTATACTGTATGTCTCTGTGAGGTTTTTAATATGCTTTAAGACAAACCATGTGTAAATTCATAAGTCGACAGCATTGCTGAGTATTTTCTCCTTAAAACTGCAGTGAACCAAAGACAGTCTCAAAAACACCTCTGGTGTTTCTGATGTCACAAACTACATTGTAACCAATCAGATCAACGTGTGATCGTCAACGAGTGGATCTCCGAGTGAGTGAGTGGGTGAGTGGAGGCGGGGCTCATTTGCATATTCATTGATTCTCGTATACTCTTGATAGTCTGAGCACATTTATGCACATATAACAACTTTCAGCACAATCAAATATTGCATCTCTCAGTCAGCTTTATCCAGTTTGGATAAAGTGGTACTTGTGTGGTTTGTCCCATTTAATATAAACGTGGTCACCTCAGACAGCCGTAGGACTCACATTAAACTAGACATGGGCCATTTATCAAACACCTGTAAAACTTTGTCCAAGTAATCACCTGCAGTTCCTCATAGATCTCACTGGGATATTTAAGCCCAACACAAGAAAAAACCTGGAACAAAATCCATAGTCCAACTAAAAAACATTTGGCCGCCCAACATTTCCATTCTCCGCAATTACTGAATTTCTATTAATATTCCAGGTGTTTTGTTTTCTAGGTTCATTATAAAGGTGAATTGCGGTCTCATGCAGGACGTTGTGATGTGATAAAACTAGGTTGACACTGGAAGCCCTGGTGGTTCCAGGTCAGGGTTAGGTTAGGACTGGATGCAAACATCAAATGTGCAGTATGGTGTAAGTCATGTAAAAAAGCTTGCCATTTCCTATTATTCTCTTGAGAAAAAGATTAAAACAAATAACTTTGATTGAAATAGCTGATAGAATTTAAAAAATGATGACCATTTTGAACATGTCTTCTACTGTTATCCAAACTCAGTGTGTTTGTCACTTTCTGTGGTAAGTGCACTGATAAAAATGCACCTGGAAATGTTGTTACTTTACTTAGCATTCAGAATAGGCTTGTTAGGGTAGCCGGCGTGACACAGTGTTCGGCTGTACACCGATTACATTACTTGCATTACATTGACAAATACTACACGTGATCACGAATTTAAAAGCGACAAGCAAATCGAGTCACCTTCATTTATATAGCACTTTTAACAATATTGACTGTTTCAAAGCAGTTCTGTCAGGAGGACCACTATCGTCAAATATGATTGACAATTAGCAAAATAAAGTGTTACCATTTATTCTGATTCAACTGACGACAGGTGGAGCTGGGGAGGGAGGAGGGTAATTCGCAATAGCTGCTGATAATACTGAAGGAGCTTATATATGTACACAGTGATGGGCGTCGCATTCCTATAGGTAGACGTGGATCAGCTGATGCGAGATTGACTAACGTGACCTGCCAGAACTGATGCTACGCTTGATCTTTATAGTGATAATAGGAAATTAAAGTAACAGAGATTGTTTGGCTTTACATTAGCTCTAGGATAACGTTATTGTCCAGCTAAAGTTAGTTTTGATCGATTCACTTCCGTTGCAAAGATCATTAGTTATTAACTTAGCGGCTGCTAAGAAAACCTTTAATG
Organism: Siphateles boraxobius; assembly: GCF_051911475.1. Classification (NCBI taxonomy): domain Eukaryota; kingdom Metazoa; phylum Chordata; class Actinopteri; order Cypriniformes; family Leuciscidae; genus Siphateles; species Siphateles boraxobius. The sequence goes on from NW_027508769.1 coordinate 451,292, forward strand.
CGATCCGGCTACTCATTCGCACAACAGTTTCTGGGGCTCGAGAACGCAAACCTTGAAACAGGTTCCAAGATGCAAGCCTTGAAAGAAAAGAAAAAAATATATATTTATATATATGACGAACATGATGTTCTGAGTCACATGATGCACTGAATCACATGATGCACTGGATGTCACATGATGTGTGGAGCACATGGCTTAAGAGAGTTGGAAGATGTGGGAAGTTAATCCCTGCATATCTCCAAAAAACTGTGAGGTAAAAGAAACATTTCATTTATTGCCTTGAAATTTATGGCTCTTTTGGAAGTTGCTGGATGTTCAGAGAAACTACCAATGGTCCAAACGACAATGGAGGAAAGATCATTTGTCTGACTGAATATATATATATATTTTCAAGCGTGCATTTATAAGCGCCCCCCACTCCCACGGTGTTATCAATAATACTGATGTTGTTGTAAGTTTATATAACTGTGACAATTTCCTCACCATTACATCCCTAAATCAGACCTTAATCGAGTAGGAGATTGTCTCTTTTGACTTGAAAACCACCTAAAACACTTTAGCAACACGTGAAAAACCACTCAAAACACTCAAGCAATCACATTGAACCCAGCATGAGGCAAAAGGCAAAGATTTGCAGTCCTGGGTGGCAGTGAAAATCTGCAAGCGATTAAAAAAGACATCAGATTCTTTCATGATTAGATACAAGTTCTCCCCGGGTGTGTTCTGTAAAGGTAGCGCATTTATATACAGTTACCACTTTAAAAAAAATCTAAGTCACGTTTTAATGAAATGGCGTTAGGTGTGTGGGTGGCTTATTGAGCTTAAGTGTGTTGGTTTGTATATGGATGGTTTTATGATGTTGTTTTGTTAAGACTCTTGAAGATTTCCTGTTATCGTCACCTGTCAATTTCATTGCATTCTGGAGTGTGGAGAAAGTAGATTAAACCACACACTTGAAATATTTTTGGCTCTGAGTTTATTGCGCCTGTTTAAAGGAAACCTGTCGCAATAATTCTCACAACTGTGTGTAATAAATGTTGTGTCTGTGCCAATAATGAATCACCAAGACTGAGCAGAGATGAATAGACTGTAAAGCTTTGTGACTCTTCGTATGAGGAATAAGCACAGTTCGGACTGAAAGTTACAGGTATTTCTATCACGATGTTAGTGAACTTCTGGAGACACTTGATTTCAGGGTTTGACGTATATAGCCTGGTTTAGGATGAGAACAACTCCCAGAGGCACAACAACTATGACCTTCAAAAGATATGTAGAAGATCAGAGGAAGCTCAAGCTTGTGGGGATAAAAAAAAAATGAAATGTCAGAAAAGAACAACAAATTCTGAACAAAACAGGTTGTCAGTAAAGGGTGGCAAAAATGTTAACCTATGCTAGAAGGAAGGCAGCGTCATAGTATCTTAGGTAACATTTGACTGATGATGTGTTTCTCTGTTTCATGACCTCTTGGTTATTAAGTTTAGGGTTGGATTCATCAATATCATTTTTTAAGGTCAGGCTAGTATTGATGAACTCTTTCCAGTGAACTCAGGAATGATCTCAGAATAATTGAAGATAAACTGATTAAATCTGTTTAAAGAAAACCGAGTTTCCATATTCGCGATGTATTTGGATGCTAAACTGCTATTTAATATGTAAACTAGGCTTTGTACTCCCGTCGCATTCAAATATTGACATAAAACATCATCCTTCACTTGCACAAAAATGCGCTTGGCATAATACCACAGTCTCACTGAATGGCACAGATTGTACTACGGACTATTTAAATTGAGCAGTGTAACTTTTTATGTTTGGTTGACTTTTATTCTGATAGTCAGCAATGCTAGAACTGAGTGTGTGTGTGTGTGTTAGATCATTATTTTAAAGGTCCCATATTGTACAACTTTTTGAAGTTTTATTTTAGGTTTTGATGTCCTTAAGAATATATGTTTTTTTGGTATAAGTGACAAAAACAATCTTAATATATGTTTACAGCTCCTTTCTCAGGAGCTCTGCCAAGAACAGGTCGACCTGTCTACTTAATATTCATGAGCCTCTCTTCTGATTGGCCTGTTGTTTTCTGAGTGACCAACCATTGGTGGGGGCGGAGTCTAAGTAGTTCTGACATCACATTTATACGGAAGTCACAACAGCGACCTCTATTATCATGAAAAAAGCCAGTAAATTTCAGTTTTGACAAAATGGGACCTTTAAGGCATCATTCGAAACTGTAAAGGGTTTACTTTTATTTGTTTGCACATTAAAAAGAAAACATTGTGCTTTTATAAAACTGAATGCCACTTTTTGCAATCTTGGTTTCCTTTCTGTGAACTTTTTTGTGGAGCGCGTCACAAAAATGAAACGAAACCCAGCATATACTTCGTCACACATTTTTTTCTTTTCTTTTGTTACCCTGTTTATTATTTAAGTAAAATATATTTAGCCTATTTGTTCCTTTTTATATATTTTGATTTTTATACAGTTTTTCTCCGTTCATAGAAGCGCTGCAGGTTCATGAATCCTCAAGTTATGTTGTTTATGCTGCTATTTTCACATGTAAATCTAAACATCACATACACTTATCCATTCAAATTTCATTGATTCTAATAAAACATATTGTCAGTTACCAGTAAATGATCACTTAATGAGCTTTGGTTGTCAGTTATAGGAAAAGTTTTTAATTAACATCCCAAATGTCTTCTTAATCAGTAAAACAAAAGTCACTTTGGATAGATGTCTACTTGAGACCCATTCAATTTGTTGTAAACAGTTGTTGTAAACAGTTAGTTTATAAAAGCTACATATTAGATATTATGTAGATATTACATTCTATATTATGTCTTTGTTTATTTGTTTGGATATATTTATCTATTCTCATTTACATAATGTATATCTTTTTTCAATTGTCCCTGTTATTTATATACACTGTTTACTTCATTTATAGTTATATTGCTAATTCTGAAGAGCTGCTAAACATGTTTCACGTTTATTTGTATAGCGCTTTTCACAATACACATCATTTCAAAGCAGCTTTACAGAAAGTGCATGAGCCCATATTACAATTTAAAGCATTCTATTATCAGAGGAAACTAAGTTATGTATTTCAGAAATGAACATTATATAAAATCACAGTTAGCTAAAAATGTATTAATTTAAACAATATAATAATTTAATGCGGATACAATGAGCTCATTTAAGCAATGAATACTTGTTTGTTAAATGATTATGACATTTAGAAAATATAGCATCTTTTAACAATGACTAATAAAGATCTATCTATATAGATGTTCAATGGACAGACTGTGGCAACTAGTCTATTTATGGGTTTATTGTTAAACAGTTTCCATCGACAGTAAAACGTCCGATCTCAGCCATATAGGGCTCCCAAAAACCACAAGCCCAAACACACTTAGCTTTGGGCGGGGCCACAAAGGCCTGCTGTTCACCTCCCCTCTGACCAACACACACCCGGCATGTTTAGAAAACAGCAGTGCGGTCCAAAACACACAACCAGTTTCACCACTGAAATAAATCTCAATTTCCTTCAGCCTTTCTCTTCATTTTGCAGTTATGTAATGAATTAGCAACTGGGTTGACTGCTGAAACCACCCACCATCTCACTCAGAGGCCAGTTAGCAAGACTACGCCATGTGACTGATGAAGATGAGTCTCCGGTGATCTTCTAAAGAACTTCTCCTGCACTGGTAAAAATTACGTGTTGGATTTACTTAAAATATATAAGCATCATTTTTGCATCACACTTTTTAAGTAAACCCAACTTGGAATAATTTCACTTAAAATTTACTAGAAAACCTTTGTTATATGTACTTAAATAATTGAGTTCACTCAACATTTTTTACTTAAAAATATATATAACATGATATAATCTACTAACACAACTTGCAATTACTTAGTAGATTATATCACGTTACATATATTTTTAAGTAAAGAATGTTGAGTGAACTCAAATATTTAAGTACATATAACTAAGGTTTTCTTGTCAATTTTAAGTAAAATTATTCCAAGTTGGGTTTACTTAAAATATATATATGCACCATTTTTGCATCACACTTTTTAAGTAAACCCAACTTGGGATAATTTTTCTTAAAATTTACTAGAAAACCTTTGTTATATGTACTTAAATATTTGAGTTCACTCAAAATTCTTTACTTAAAAATATATGTAACGTGATATCTACTAACACAACTTGCAATTACTTATTAGATTATATCACTTTACATATATTTTTAAATAAAGAATGTTGAGTGAACTCAAATATTTAAGTGCATATAACAAAGGTTTTGTAAGGTAGGTTTTGGTCTTGTAAAATTTGGGTTTACTTAAAAAGTGTGATTCAAAAATGGTGCATATATATTTTAAGTACATCCAACACATAATTTTTACCAGTGTGGTAGCAGAAAAGGAAGCTTAGTTGACCGTTATTCCCAAGACTAACGAAGCCATGTCAGATTTAATGGAGCTGTCAGGAGACTCTAAGGTGTGTTGCCAGTAATTTTCCAAATAATTACATTTTCTAACAGAGGCCTGATTGTGTTGGGCCATGTGGTCCAAACGCTGGTGAGAGCCAGAACATCTAGGGGGATGATCTGTGATTCACACTGGTTGTGTGGTCCACATCACTGGCTACGTTTACATGCAAACAAATAATCTATTAGTAATGGGATTGATGGCTCAATATGACTGAAATGTAAAAACACCTTAATTGTTCCTATTGAGCTCGATCCAAATGAAATTTTGATCGGATTGAAAGGGCTGGTTTATTCCTTTTCTAATCCGATCGAGAGAACGTGAACACTTGATCAGATTGAAAACTGAAAGGACTTTGCATGTGCAATGAAATAGCGTAATGACGCGCAAAACGAACTGTTCTTCCTGTTGAATAAAGTATAATATTATTGAGTGTCCTGTCTTTCTAAAATCCTCCTTTCACTCACCGTCTGTGAAGTGGAGCAGGACAACGGCCCACAAGTCCTTGTTCTTTCAGACTCTCATCCACAGACGACTGGTTTTGGGCATTTTTACTGCGTGATGAATATAAGCAGCGGCACAACGGTTCTTATGCTCAATTACTCCAAATTATGACCAGAAATGGATAAATATTAAGTCTGCTGTTTAAAACAGGAGTAGGAGAATAATTATTAAGCGCAAACAGCGGGAAACTCTAGAATCGTCCAGTGTGCGCATTTCAAAAAATCTATTCCGATTTGAAGCTTGTGACATATAAACACACACATCAACCCGATCACATGTTTAGGTTCATGTAAACACTACATTCAGACTCATCAATTGGAATGAATTCAGTCCGATTGAAAGTTGTGCATGTAAACCTAGCAACTTTCAGCCATGTTGGAAAAATTTACATCATTCGGTTTATCAGTATCCCTTTATTTAGAGTCAATTCGGAAGAGCCTCGTAGAAGCAAAAAGGTAAATTAGTCATAGGTAGAGGAAATTAATCACTTCTGAGTAACACGACGGGTGGAGTGCAAATACTTGGGTCATAAACCATGAGCTGTTGCACAAAATATAGGACTGGGTTAAGAGACCACTCTTTCAGTTCTTGAGATTTTCAACATGCCTTCTGCCTTTATCTTGAGCAAACCCTTCTGTTTATACAGTACTATCCATTTTAAAGAGACTTACTGTTCATCTGAGATGTGTGTTTTTATGTTATCTGATCAAACAGGTGGTGCATAGGTTTACATACCCAGTTTGACTCCTGAATTTATAAACTCGTTGCAGAATTTTTATAAATATTAAAGTCCCCCTGTCATCAATAATTGTATCTCTTAAAACTAATCTTTGATCACCAAAATTACATTTTTATAAAAAAAATTCTTCATGCCTTAAAATAGCTTGACTGTTACTCGACACCGTTGCTTTATTTAGTATGCGAGTCCTATGAATATGCAAATGAGCCCCGCCTCCACTCACTCACTCAGCTCAGAGATCCACTCGTTGACGATCACATGTTGATCTGATTGATAACAAGGTAGTTTGTGACGTCAGAAACACCAGCGATTTCAAACCATGTTTTTGAGACTGTCTTTGGTTCACTGCATTTTTAAGTAGAAAATACTCAGCAATGCTTTTGAATTTATTAATTTACTTATGAATTTACACATAGTTTGTCTTAAATCATATTAAAAACACCACATAGACATATAAACAACATTAGACGCTTGATTTTCACCAGAGGGGGACTTTAAATAACTTTTTTTTGTAAGTATTGCTTTTAGATGCTCCATAAAATATTTACATATTTCCCACTTTTATTGGACCGAGACTCAGGACAGAAGGTAATGATGGAGAAACAGGTTTATTGAAAGGTAACGAAGGAGGTTGTGGATACTGTGGTGAGAGATCGCTGGAGTGTGGTGAGAGATCGCTGGAACAGGCAGAGTGGAACGGAGAGATGTAAATTGTGGGATGAAGACTGGAACCAGGAAGATGAAGTAGACGTCGTAAACACTGGGAGGAAGACGATAATGCTGAACTTCAAGAAGCTGGGAAGACAAACCGTCTAGAGTCCTTACTCTAGAAACGAGACCAGACAATGGGACTGTGAGTGGAGAGTGTTCTAATGCTGATGATCAAATGACGTGCAGGTGCGGGTGTTTGGAAAGTGCATGCAGGTGAGGGCCAAGGAGGATGATGGGAAATGTAATGAGGTGGAGGAGATTAGCTGGTGACCGTGACGCTTCGGGCGGACATGGCGGAGACAACGCTTCAGGCAGCCACGGCGGAGACAACACTTCAGGCGGACATGGCGGAGACAGCGCTTCAGGCAGCCACGGCGGAGACAACGCTTCAGGCGGACATGGCGGAGACAGCGATTCAGGCGGACACGGCGGAGACGACGCTTCAGGCGGCCACGGCGGAGACGACCCTTCGGGCGGCCATGGCGGAGACAACGCTTCAGGCGGCCATGGCGGAGACAACGCTTCAGGCGGCCATGGCGGAGACAACGCTTCAGGCGGACATGGCGGAGACAACGCTTCAGGCGGACATGGCGGAGACAACGCTTCAGGCGGCCATGGCGGAGACAACGCTTCAGGTGGCCACGGCGGAGAGGACCCTTCGGGCGGACATGGCGGAGACAACACTTCAGGCGGCAATGGCGGAGACAACGCTTCAGGTGGCCACGGCGGAGAGGACACTTCAGGCGTCCATGGCGGAGACAACGCTTCAGGCGGCCATGGCGGAGATGACCCTTCGTGTGGACATGGCGGAGACAACACTTCAGGTGTCCATGGCGGTGACGACGCTTCGGGTTGCCATGGCGAAGACGACGCTTAGGGCGACCATGGCGGAGACAATGTTCAGGCAGCGACAATGCTTCAGGCGGCCACGGCGGAGACGACGCTTCAGGTGGACATGGAGAGGACCCTTCAGGCGGCCATGCCGGAGACGACGCTTCAGGCGGCCACGGCGGAGAGGACCCTTCAGGCGGCCATGGCGGAGATGACACTTCAGGCGGCCATGGCTGAGAGGACCCTTCGGGTGGACATGGCGGAGAGGACCCTTCGGGTGGACATGGAGGAGAGGACCCTTCGGGCGGACATGGCGGAGACAACACTTCAGGCGGCCATGGCGGAGACAACGCTTCAGGCGGACATGGCGGAGACAACGCTTCAGGCGGCCATGGCGGAGACAGCGCTTCAGGTGGCCACGGCGGAGAGGACCCTTCGGGCGGACATGGCGGAGACAACACTTCAGGCGGCAATGGCGGAGACAACGCTTCAGGTGGCCACGGCGGAGAGGACACTTCAGGCGTCCATGGCGGAGACAACGCTTCAGGCGGCCATGGCGGAGATGACCCTTCGGGTGGACATGGCGGAGACAACACTTCAGGTGTCCATGGCGGTGACGACGCTTCGGGTGGCCATGGCGAAGACGACGCTTAGGGCGACCATGGCGGAGACAATGTTCAGGCAGCGACAATGCTTCAGGCGGCCACGGCGGAGACGACGCTTCAGGTGGACATGGAGAGGACCCTTCAGGGCGGAGAGGACCCTCCATGGCGGAGACGACGCTTCAGGCGGCCACGGCGGAGAGGACCCTTCAGGCGGCCATGGCGGAGATGACACTTCAGGCGGCCATGGCTGAGAGGACCCTTCGGGTGGACATGGCGGAGAGGACCCTTCGGGTGGACATGGAGGAGAGGACCCTTCGGGCGGACATGGCGGAGACAACACTTCAGGTGTCCATGGCGGTGATGACGCTTCGAGAGCCATGGCGAAGACGACTCTTCGGGCGACCATGGCGGAGACAATGCTTCAGGGGGCGACAATGCTTCAGGCGGCCACGGCGGAGACGACGCTTCAGGTGGACATGGCAGAGACGACGCTTCAGGCGGCCACGGCGGAGACGACGCTTCAGGCGGCCACGGCGGAGAGGACCCTTCAGGCGGCCACTGCGGAGACGCCGCTTCGGGCGGCCATGGCGGAGATAACGCTTCAGGCGGCCACGGTGGAAAGGACCCTTCAGGCGGCCATGGCGGAGACGACACTTCATCTCAGCAGGACGGGGAGACAGGAACAGAAGGTGATCCACTCACCCACAGGATAGTAGTTAGTAGTTTAGTTTATTGTCATTGCATATCTCTACACAACGAAATTAAGATGACATCAATCACTCACTTAGCAGTCTATAGGATAAAAAGTGACACTGTCAACAACAGTTAATAGATAAATATATAATATAGAAATAGAATAAAAAATATTTAAAACAAGAATAAGAAAACCAGTATATTTAAAAACATGATGTTGTCGATATATTCCTTCAAAGAACACGTGGTGGCAGTAGCTGGAAATTGCCTAAAGAGTGGATCGTCCAAACCTATCCAGAAGGAGTGTTTGAGGGCGCCCTCTTTCCAGGACACCTGGTGGGCGAGGTGGAGGAATTCCTTGATGTAGGTCTCGATCGGAAGGTGATTCTGGGTGAAGTTGAGGAGTAAGTCGTGGGGTCTTGAAGGTAGAAGAGGATGCCCATATTGCTGCTGTGTAGGTCTGGTCTTCCGTTATTGGACAGAGACTCACATAAGGTAATGATGGAGAAACAGGTTTATTGAAAGGTAACGAAGGAGGTTGTGGATACTGTGGTGAGAGTACTGGAACAGGCAGAGTGGAACGGAGAGATCGCTGGAGTGTGCAGGGTGGAATGGAGAGAGGTAAGTTGCGGGATGAAGACTGGAACCAGGAAGATGGAGACGTCGGAAACACTGGGATGAAGACGATAATGCTGGACTTCAGGAAGCTGGGAAGACAAACTGGGGAGTGAGTCCTTACTCTAGAAAAGAGACCAGACAATGGGACTGTGAGTGGAGAGTGCTATTTTGCTGATGATCAAATGACGTGCGGGTGATTGGGAAGTGCATGCAGGTGAGAGCCAGGGAGGATGATGGGAAATGTAGTGAGGTGGAGGACATTAGCTGGTGACTGTGACTTCAATTCACACTGATCATTGTGTTTACAAACGTTTACATCCATTTTGAACATCAATAAATGTTTGCATCTTTTGCACTTTTCCAGTGTTTCAAAAACATTGGAACTCATTCACTTTCACTATATTACACATTTCCCACAAGACAAAATAAAAAGTGATTTTCACTAATCATTCTGCTTTCAAAAATTTTTATCTATCTGGTTGAGCCTTCTTAAGCCTCAATGAATGTTTGCATCTTTTGCACTTTTTCCAATGTTTTCAAACAACATTCACTTTCACTCAAAACATATTTTTGTTGTTGAACATAAGAAAGTCAACCAGGATTGGATTGACATGAAGGTATTTAATTATGCATTTTCTTTTTTAATGATATATTTGAAGTTTCCCACTGGTAAAACTATGCGTTTCTGTGCCTAACTGTGTATATGAACAGGCCTGCGTGAGTGTAGTCATGTGTGTGGTCAGGTCTAGTGCTCTGAAAGTGGCAGTAGTCTGGGTTATGGGTGTCCTGTCATGACTAGACAGACAGCTTGTTCAGACGTCGGGTCTCCTGTGTTTGTGCAGTCTCAAGACCGGCAGAATGAAAAAAAAATCCCAGCGTGGCAGACCAAAAATAATCAGGCTGTAAATATTTGTACAAGTTAGAGCAACATAATCACTCAGGGCTCTTACCTGCCGTGGGTCTGGGCTTTATGTTTCCTGTCTTAATCATACTGTATGGATGGCCAGTGACACACACACACACACACACACACACACATACACTCATGTTTGACCACTTCAAGATATTCACCCAGTCCTTTAAAACCTGCAGCTTAACATATCCTACTGAATGCAGGGTCTAAATAAGCAAACCGTTTCTCAAGCCTAACCATTCATAACACAGTACAGGACACATGCAATAAACTAGTCCTAGTGTCAGACTAGGTTTGTATATGGCAAGATCTGACTGAAATCACCAGTAAGAGCAAAAAGAAAAAGGTGCATGCTTTACATGCATGTCTTTTTCTGTCTTATTTGGCAGTTTTTAACCAGAATGAGCTGGCCAAAAATGTGATAATCTTTTGCAATGCATTTGATAGCCTGATCATCTTTTGCACAGTCAAACCAAAAATTATTCAGACACCAGATATACTTTTTGAATTTTTTTTTACTAATGGGTGCAGGACACTATCGTTTATTTATGTAAGTGAAGATAGCAAAATAAAGTAAACTGTGACATATTATACCCAAAAATTCTTCATACAGTGACTACCAGTAAAATATATAAAAATTTGGGACCAAAGTTGACTTTGCTGAAGTGTTTTTTCTTTAATAACTAACCTTTTTACACCTTTTTACACCACAGACTGAACAACATGAAGCATTGCTTGGTATTTGTTTGAGGTAAACTGGTATTATCCAGTTGTGTAGTTAAATTTAACAGCTGACAGATATTCAACATAATTCATGTGTGAGAGTCTAACAGAAAGACGGACAAAACCAGTGAAATATCAACTGATTTAATAACTCTGAGCTCTTGTCATATTTTATTACCATTTTCGAGCGAATAAACTGATAATGTGAGAAATGTTGAAAGTGTCTGAATAAAATTTTGGTCTGACTGTAAGTATATCATGTTATTGTAAGACAAAAACAGAGGTCAATGTGGAACTTCAAACACATTTATGGCAAAGTGCGAGCAGAACCACATCAGACCAAAACGGTGCAGTTGTACCAAAAAATGGGTCAATACATTCCTTTCCCATGTAGCATTTATGAGAGTGTCGAGCAACTCTTTGCTTTCAGGGAGAGGAAAAAATGAAGGAGAGAGAGAGAAGGAAAAAAAAGAGAAGCGCGGGCGGCTCTGAGGTGTTTAGGAGTAAGCAGAAGGGAGTCTGTTTTGAAGACGGGAGTTTGTGTTTAATTACCCCGTGTAATATATGCTGTAATCCAGGAAATGCTGCCATGCAAAATCAAGAAAGTTTGCGTGCATTTCCAGACGTCATCCATGAGAGGGCAGTGTTCAGGGACGGCTATCGTATCTCTGACCTACAGATGGACTTGCATAATTTTTTCATAATATAAAAGTTTTGTTCAGTCCAGGTGTGGAAATATTAGTTAAAGCCCTTCAATTGCAGGTTATTTTAAGTCATGCTCAATCAAAAGTAATGATCTGGGTTAAAAATGTAAAATTTGAGGGTCTCCTGTTTTCGCAGTTTTACAGATGTAAGACATCAAACTATTTGCATAAGAACTTGGCACCTTGACACCAACTTAAAAAACACCTTTTATCAATAGCTTTTAACCAGGTATAATGTTTTTGATGTGTTGTGTTCTTTTGTATTGTATTGTATCAGATTTTAGTTGTATTGTACAGCGCTTTGTGTCAACCTTGAGTTGCGTTGAAAGTGCTTTCTAAATAAATAAAAAAGATAACAAAGGAAAGGAGAAAAAAAGGGGATGATCTGTGAAAAAGAAAGCAGAAAAACTACATCATGGTGTTTCATCGCTTCAGCTTGTTTCAGGTAAGCTTCTTTTTTTAAAGCTGTTAATCCAATAAGTAATGTGGTCATGTTTTCATTTCAGAACTAATTAAATTGTGTAATTTTACACTCACAGGCAAACACGAGTCTCCGATTACGTCACAGAATAAACACCTGCCGGGGAAAAACAAAACAGTGATGTAAGTTTTAAATATTCGCTTTTTGACTTGGACTCTGATTGTTTTTTCTTCTTCTAATTTTTCTAATACTTTCCTCATTTAGCATATTTCAACTGGTTTATGAGACGACAGGTAACATCTGAGTCAGCAATAATAAAATATGATGGCTGTTGTCTAAACTGAAGATGAATGGCTTTCTTGATCTGGGGTGTGTTCAAGAAAGCCATTTCTTGAACACCATCGTTCTAAGGAACATTCACAAACAGCCTCGCAAACTTGTGTGTTTGTAACGACAGATCTCGACCTGCGGTTAGAAGAAGAGTTTCATGTGGACTCAATATTTCCTGATCTTGAGCAAAATAAGTAAGTTAACATTAAGTACAATCTGTATATTTTATTTAGAATACATACAAATGTCCTTTACGTCTTTTAGTTTGTCAAGAGATTTAAAGCGTCGTTCTTGAAGAGTGCGCGTGTGTGTGTGTGCGTAAGAACGAGCCTCTGATTGAATCTGGAAATAAAGCAAAAAAACTGAGAAAAATTAGAAATATTCCTCAGATGCTGTGTCTGTAATATATAGCAAAACATCTAGCATTAATTCGATCTCAAACTGATTAATTAAAAGTAGTTATTACTCCATCACCTCCGTGACATCATCAACCAACGTGGTTGAACGACCAATTTGCGATAATATGGTTTCGGGAAACAGTCGTGACTAGCTAGTTGATTTCTTCAAGGATGCATCGTACTTTGATAGTGAAACAGCGAGTTACGGCGTTGTACGGGAAACGCAGCCCAGGACGATGGGCTCTGATTGGCTCCTGTGGAAAAGGCCCTCGCTGACTCTGGATCAGTGTGTTGACGGATCCTCATAATGGATATGGACCACACAGAACCGGCTCTGAGTCTGCATGTCGCAGCTATTTCCTCTTGTAAATATTTTGTGCTGTTTGTGTCTGCCAAGCTGTCAGAGTGTGTGTGTGTGTGTGTGTGTGTGTGTGTGTGTGTGTGTGTGTGTGTGTGTGTGTGTGTGTGTGTGTGTGTGTGTGTGAGAGACGCTCTTCAGGTGCTGCCGCAGCAGATGTGTGTGTGTGTGTGTGTGTGTGTGTGTGTGTGTGTGTGTGTGTGTGTGCGCGCTAGCCCAGGGATATTCTTTAATTAAATGGTGTGGTTTAGGTGCTGCCTTTCATGTTGTTTAAACCTGTTTCCAGATATAGTCCAGGTATGCATTCGAGCATCGGTATGAAGTCATTTTTTTACTGTATGACAATTTATTTGCTGTAATTGGCAGAATACAATGCATAACATTGGTAATCACTGAGCTTTATGCAGTTGTGTACAAATTATTATCATTACCCCTTGTAATACAATATTGTCTTCATAAGCAAGTTACCATAATAAGGTTTAAAAAAAAGATTAAGCTAACATAAACTAGCTTTCTTCCTTGGAAGAAATAATATGTTTGAGAGAATTTATATTTATATTGCCTAGCTCCAAAAAGCACCATAAAAGTGGAAAACCACAACAATTTCTGTGTGTATGATAGATGGGATATGAGACATGTAAAGGCTATAATCAGTGACTATGTTGCTCGATTAACACTGTCTTTAAAAACAAAATGTGTATGGGTTAGATTTGTACTTATATAGTAAGAATTTTGGCAAGATTTTTAGAGAAAATCGATTTGTTATATTTGTTACCCCCTGATAATTTACTTAAATATATGTTTGTGTGTTTCGATTGAAAACTAAAGCTGCATTTTCTGCTGTCTCCAACAGATAATAGATTGGAAGTCATTCTTTTCCACTAGAGAGTTGGATGGAGCTTCATTTGAAATATTATAATAACTTCTATAACTGACTGGATCTGATGTACTTCAACCAAAACTGTGAGCGTAAGGTGAGAATAATCAAAATATCTTCCAAAAAAAGCTTTATTCTTTAAACATGATTTCTGTAGAATGAGCGTTTATGAATAAGTCTTAATAGGATAAACATTATACCTAATATAAGTTGTCTTGCACCTCAATGGAAGATTACTGAGGTTTCCTAGTTTTTGATTATTAAAAAACAATGAATCATTTGTGATCGTCTTGCCACTTAAAAAGAAAACCATTTCCTTTTCAAAGACCATGTTCGGTCCAACCGCATGTATGCGTGAAGTTACAAAATCATCAAGTGCACATGGTGAAACGATTAATGTTCTGTTAAGTCACTCTGTGTAACTACCTTACTGAAAGTGAAAATGAATCATTACCTGTGAGTGGACAGATGTACACAGAGCTCATAAACCTGCTCAAATATGAGATGTGTTCACCCAGCCTGAGGGTTAAATTGACTTGTGAAGGTTATATGGAAACCACCAGCTCAGTTAACGATGTTTTTTAAAAAAAAATGATGAGTTACTTTAAACCTTGATAAGACTCAGACTCGCACCCACACTTGCTTTTGTTGATGTGCCTGCATGTGTTGGTACAATTTCCGTCAATTATTTTGTTCCCTCAAATCCAGCTTTTAATGTTGTTTATATGTCTATGTGGTGTTTTTAATATGCTTTAAGACAAACCATGTGTAAATTCATAAGTCGACAGCATTGCTGAGTATTTTCTCCTTAAAACTGCAGTGAACCAAAGACAGTCTCAAAAACACGCTTTGAAATCGCTGGTGTTTCTGACGTCACAAACTACCTTGTAACCAATCAGATCAACGTGTGATCGTCAACGAGTGGATCTCTGAGGTGAGTGAGAGAGTGGAGGCGGGGCTCATTTGCATATTCATAGAACCATGCATACTAAATGAGGCAAGGGTGTCGAGTTACATTCAAGATATTTTAGGGCATGAAGAATTTTTTTTCAATGAAAAAAATTTTAAATATGTAATTTTGGTGATCAAAGATGAGTTTTAAGGGATACAATTATTGACGACAGGGGGACTTTAAAGTTCTTCTTTGAAAAATGAAAGGTCAAAAGTCACCTTTCCATGCCATCACACGTTATAGGACAAAGGAGTATTATGCAAAACCTCAATAACATTTAAGAGAGAAATTAGTAATAAATTCAAGTCTGACACTGATAATCTTACTGTGGTCTAATAGACTCTGCGATGCTGTCCTATAACCATGTGTGTCCAAATATAATCATGCTAAGGAACGAAAAGCATCATGCCAAATATTTGAGAAGTGGAGATCAGACTGGAACGGCCAGGATATTCCCATTTGTAACTGAAGGGGGGAAAAGCAGTTTGATTAATGAACATATCAGGAGTCAGAAAAGCATTACCACCACCTCTGCAGAATCACTCTCTGCCTCGTTTAAATAGGCTTCAGAAACCAGATCCAAACTCTGCAATCTAAAGTCCTAAGCCAGTGAAGTCAGGAACCCAAACACGATGCTGCAATGCTCACTTCCTTCTTTTGATGAGATAAATGTCAATTTTCTTTGCAAAACACAGAGCAGTCTGGGCACTTTTCCCCCCAACAATAATCAGACTATTCATTTCCATAATTTCAAATCAAGCAAAGAGTTAGTTTGCGGAAAAGAGCCTTGCATGTTAAATGTACTCTTCCAAAACACCCAGATTAATTAGTGGTGAACAAACTTAATACATGTTGGCTTTTATTTCAAAGTTCAATACTTCACAATAGAGGAAAGTTTTATTGCTCAGAGGTTGCTCATTTATAACTCAGGAGACATTTTAAAGTCCCCCCGTAGTCAATATTTTTTATCTGTTAAACTCATATTTGATCACCAAAATTACATATTTAAACGTTTTTTTATTGAAAAAAATTCTTCATGCCTTAAAATAGCTTGAATGTAACTCGACACCCTTCTATGAGTATGCAAATGAGCCCCGCCTCCACTCACTCAGTCAGCTCCGAGATTCACTCGTTACCGATCACATGATCTGATTTGATCTGTTACAAGGTAGTTTGTGACGTCAGGAACACATCGATTTCAGACTGTCTTTGGTTCACTGCAGTTTTAAAGAGAAAAGTGAACCAAAGACAGTCTCAAAAACACGGTTTGAAATCGCTGGTGTTTCTGACATCACAAACTACCTTGTAACCAATCAGATCAACGTGTGATCCTCAACGAGTGGATCTCTGAGCTGAATGAGTGAGTGGAGGCGGGGCTCATTTGCATATTCATAGAACTGCGTATACTAAATGAGGCAAGGGTGTCGAGTTACATTCAAGATATTTGAAGGCATGAAGAATTTTTTTTTCAAGGAAAAAAAAGTTTCAATATGTCATTTTGGTGATCAAAGATGAGTTTTAAGGGATACAATTATTGACTACAGGGAGACTTTAACAAATCTGAGACCCCTTTTTCAGTTTGCGGGGTTCGCAGTGTGAAGTGTCCCTCAGTATGTCGCCCCGTTGTAAATGATGAGTGACGGGGAAAGAGCGGAGAAAACGCTGCCCACAAGCTCCACACCGCAGACCAAAATGACAGAGGTCATAACATGCCTCAGTGTCAGGAAATAAGACTTATGGCTTGGCTATGGTTTATAAATATAGCATGAAGGGAATCACTTAGACTCATGGCTCTCTTAAAGTCAGAGCTAAATTTGGAAAGGTCTGGTTTATTCTCAGTGCTGTTTTAGAAACAGCTCTCCTGAAATAGACAGAGGAAGTTCACAAGGTTTCATTCATTCATTCCTGACAGTGGATGTAAGAAGGTCATTGGACCTTTTAAATCGTAATCGAGGATATAAAGAAAATAAACTGGCTTTCTGACACATTTAGTGATATTTGAAAATTGGTGAATTAGCTACAGGTTAAATTCTTGATGTTGATAATCGTTGTGTAACGTGGATATTGATGACCGATTAGTCATCCATCAACCGTCTACTCAATCAATAAGGCGATTATTTATTTCATTTTATTTTTTTGGTAACAAGTTTTGATGATTTTCATGCCAGCAACCTACCGACTAGTCATAACATTTGTAGTTTCGCAAATTCCTAAACACATGTTGGAACTCAACGATAAAAATGACACAGTGGTGTTTCATTCCACTTCCTAGATCCCTATGACGTTTATCTGTAAATTGCGAACAGAAATTTGGGCCTTTATCCAGTAAACACGACCTGTGACTATGCACTACATGGTTACAAGGTTGATCATTAAAGTCTCACTGATATCAACAAACAAAATTTGCTGTATATATAACATGCAACGCTCTGTTTATCGTTCGTCTTCATAATTGCTGAAAAGCACAGGGACAATTTGAAATATGCACTCGTCCTTTTTTTCCAACTTGAGAAAACAACATTCCAGGTTGTGACTATAGTGTGCAGATCTTTAAAGTGCAATTCTAGGAAGCATATGTTTTAAAGTGCCCTGGAATTATTTTAAGAAGAAATTACCTTCTTAAAATGGTGACGAAACTGAACTAGAGAGTATATTGAGATCGACTAAATGCATTAATTTGTTGGATGCAGTGACATTATGGCAACACTTAACAATAAGATCTCATTTGTTAGCATGAGTTTATGCATTAGCTAACATGAACTAACAATGAGCAATGTATTTCTTACAGCATTTGTTGAAGGTGACATATTATGCAAAATTCACTTTTACATTGCATTTGAACTTGGTGTGTGCACAATCACCATATAATGATAAAAATCCACCCACTCCTTTTTAAAATTCCTCATAAATCATAAACAGTGTCTCAAAATGAGTTTTCTTTACGTTGTGACATCACAATGTAACAGGCCCTGCCCACGACTGATTGAACAGTCCTACCGTAATTTTGTGAATATATAATAAACTTGAGAACAGTTGTCAAAAACAAACGTTTGCTGATACTTTACCTCACAGTGTTATTCGGCTATCCAATGCTGAGCTTCCAGAGACGCATAAGATGAAACTTCACGAGACCGGCGAGATGCCTCCACAGGGTGGGAGATACGCGGCGTGATTGATAGCTTTGACACCAAATGGATATACGTGAAATCAGATGACATGATTTCACAACTTTTCATTGGTCATTTATATAATATGAAGCATACTGTATACGGAAATGAACCTGGACATTCTATCCGTTGGAAAATCTCAAAATCGGCAAAATGGACATGCGCGGTTTTCATCGGACAGCGGCGAAATGTTGAAATTAGCAAAAACTAAGATTTAATGGTAACACTTTACAATAAGGTTCATTAGTTAACATTAGTTACCTACCTTAGTTAACATGAACTAAGAATGAACAATACTTCTACAGCATTTATTAATCTCAGTTAATATTAATTTCAACATTTACTAATACATTATTAAAATCAATTAACTAACATTAACAAAGATTAACTAATAAAGTAACAAATGTATTGATTGATCATTGTTAGTTCATGTTAGTTAATACACTAACTAATGAACCTTATTTTAAAGTGTTACAGATTTAATAAATGATTTAGAAGAATTGTTCATTGTTAGTTCATGATAACTAATATGTTGAACTAACGTTAATAAATTCATTATTACCTGTGCATCAGGTGTGTTCCTGTCATGTCATAGTATCCTCTGAGCCTGTGTGTGTGAATGTGTGTGTGTGTCTGTCTGTGTCTCTGTGTGTGTGTGGCATAACCGCTCTATAATCTATAAAGGCGCCTCGCTCCGGTTCCCCAGTGCCCAGGATTTGGCACCACTTCTGTCTGCCTCCTCTAACTATTGGTCTAATTAATCACTAGCAAGATTTATTACACAACAAGCAGGAGGAGAGGGAGCGCAGACATTGAGACACTTGTTCATTTGTCCGGCTCGTAACTTTGCCAGAAATAAAACTCTGTGTTTCTGACAACTGCTGCCATCACCCACCTGAAGCCCTTTGGTTGGCACCCACCAGTAATTGGCAATTACTGTGCTTAGAATTAAAGCAAACAAGAATAACTGGCAGGCATTGCACTAGGTAGAACAAGACCTCCCTAAAAATGAGAATCGGAGGAACCGGGCCAAAGGCAGTAAGACTTGTGGCCGTCTCAGTGGTTCTGTGGCCTCGCTGTCTGCCGTCATTTCCACTTAAAATCAAATACAAAGCGTACAGCCTACAACTGTACCATAGCAACTGCAACACAACTACAAAAGGGTAAAAAAGTATGCATAACAATTCAATCAGGAAGAATTAAGGCCATCAGTCCAAAGGCAAAATCAGCATTTAATACTACTGGTGTAGCCAGTACAGAAGATAATGAAAAATCATAACACTATATCATTTTTGCAATACACATAATATGTATATATTTTTTTATGAGTACATTTCAAAAAATACTTTACTGGTTACTATATACCATAATGCAAAACGCTTTTTGGCTTGAAGAGATAGTTTACCCAAAATTAAATTATTTCATCATTTACTCATTAAGAAGATTCTGTAAAATGTCTCTAAAAATGTAAAATGTTCTGTAAAAAGTTGTGTTTTTTTTGTTGTTGTTGTTTTGGACCCCATTGACTTTCATTGTTTTTATAAAAACAGTTGAAACAATCCTCAAAATGTCTTTTTTTGTGTGTTGCACAGAAGAAGAAAAAACAACAACTAATGATTAGAAACAACATGTGGGTTAGTAAATGGTGGCAGAATTTTCATTTTGGGTTTCCATTGCCAGCGTGAGAAATTAAGAAAAGTAATATCTGTGATTTTTATTTTATTTTCCAAATCAAAAACCAAAATAAACATTTAATTTCTGAAGGAACTGGCCACCACTTGTTGACGTCATCATACTACATAGTGAAGTCATGTAGCGTATTAACTTTGAAACATTGATGATTCCCAATGAGTACAGTTTCACATAATTTGTTTAAAAAAAGCATACAGTAGGATACATTGTACACTGATTGAGTTAATTAGCTAATAAAGTTGAACTCAAGAGGATCCTTTAGCTGACTCTGACACCAGGCCAGAACGTTACAGAAAAACCATCACTTGATTTTTGGCGATTGGGAATGCATGCCAGACATTGTAGCAAAAGACAATGGCAATAAAATTAGTCTTGTCACATCCAGAGGTTTTTTAAGAGATGGAAATAGACCGAGTAAGGGGAGGCTGCAGACCTGGAGCCGGCAGATATACGCCCCTGGCAGTTTTACGCCCCTGACAGTTTTACGCCCCTGTTGTTCCTGATGCGTCCAGTAGGGGGAGGCTGTACAGCGACACAAATTGAGTTATGTTAGTAAATAATCTTCTTTTGTTTTTTAATTAATACATTTATTTATTTTGTATTGCAAATGAAAGGATACAAGACATTCACAGTGAGAAAGAGAAATTTTACATTTTGTCAATATAAAAAATTAAAGGTGCTTTACATCAGACTCAATGATATTATTTATTTTAGAAACCTTTGAGTTTAAAGGTTTTGAAATTTTCTTAAAAGAAGTAAAAAGGGACTTTATATCAGAGGAGAATATTCTTAAATCAGGATAATTGAATGGTTCTGTCTTTATAAGGATGAATCTTGCCCAGAAGACAAAGTAATAATACCGTATAATCAAGATTTTTATCGTTAGAATGAAAATCGGACAAAAAATTATAGATTCTGTCATTTGTGTTAAATAATCTGCTAAAGTTATTGTTTAGCAATGATGCAACATTTATTATTTATAAACAATTAGCTTGGTATAGGTAGCCTATCAATTAATTTCTATATCAATGGATGGGTCTATAATTTATTTCGAGAGACAAAAAGTACTTGACGGTCAGGTTTATGTTCTATCTGGCTTAAACTTAGCTATACCACGTGTAGGTTTAGTTTCCCCTAGTCTTCTCTACTCACTTTAAAATGCATTTTCTTTTTATTTTTATTTTGTTGCCTGTCTTTAGCTTGTCTGAGATCGCCTCTTCTGGTAAGACCCTGTTTACTCCTTACATTAAAACACACTCCACATGGTTTCTGGGGCAACATTACAGTAGATATTGGAAATATCTGAAATTGTTTTTTTACAGTCTATGATGTGAACACACAAAAGACACATTTATAATAGGCATGTATACATGTATGTAAATCTCTCTCTAAGTAAAGAGTTGAACTGCACACTCACTCAAATATTTTGATTATTTCCAACATCATTTTTTTAAATAGCTTACTGGTCGGGACTAAAATGTAGGGTATGTGCACTTAATGTGGGTTTTATCATACTCTGTCTTTACCAAATTATTTTTAACTTGCATCTCATAAAGGTGTGTTTGCTTTAGCTATAAGAAAATGAAAATCTATCTCTAAACTTATGAACACTCATTATTTTTTATGACTTACAAAATGAACAACTTACAGAGACATACATGGACATGGTTTTAATGTCATTTTCAATTTTCTCTGCACAGTCCATCATTGGTGGCCAAAAGAAATCAAAGTGGCTTGACACTTTTTTCACTATTGTTCCATCAATAAGTGCTTGTGCCGCTGTACTTTGAAGATCAGGAGCAAATTGATGCAATGCAATCCACACACACACACACACACACACACACACACACACACACACACACACACACACACACACACACACACACACACACACACACACACACACACAAACAAACGATAAAATCACCATGGATGTGCTTTTAAAAAATAGTTAGAGAAGAGGGGTAAACCATAGGGGAGTCATCATAATTCATAAATGGTGTCAATAAAAAAAATTGTGAACAACAGTATTGTGTCTTTCTTTTAAATGGCCCTTGGAATTTTAGAAAAGGTATAAATTGTGTTTGTCTTCATAAAATGCTGTGTAGGATACTGTTTTGTAGCTGTACAAAACATAACGACCAATAGAGAATGGTACTACAGCTAATCAAGGATCCATATAATTACACGGTACTGTATGTCTAATGGGCTAAATTTGGTTAATATCTGAATGTAACTATAAATTCACAACAACATATTGCACTCAGTCTTCCATATAAAAACCTATGGTGAATAGGCCCATAACTGCATTAGGTCATATACTTTTCATAACATAGTTGATCCAACTGTGTATTTTTAAATTTTCAATTCACAAAAACACATAGTCTTCTGTAGGCTGAGTGAAGAGAGTGAAGCCCAACTGAATAGCTAAAGACATTTTAATCCGTGCAGATCTAAACTGTAACGTTTATATTTAAATGAACAAAAAACAAACAAAAAAATGTCTATGTACAGGCTATTCATGTGTAAGAGTCGATTTATGTTATTTTGAAGTATATTCCCCTACTGGACGCATCAGGAACAACAGGGGCGTAAAACTGTCAGGGGCGTATATCTGCCGGCTCCAGGTCTGCAGCCTCCCCATATAGAATAGACCAGCTTGCATGTAAGATGCAGACACAATCCAATATGTGGGCTGTAGTTCATTATAAAATCGATTTGCTCTCTGTTTGGTCTAGAATGTGTTTTCAGTAAAAGCACATTTAAGTATAAAAGAGTCCACGTAGTGATGCAAATTTCGTTGTAACACTTTATTTCGATAGTTCACTTTAGACATTCTACTAGCTATAAGTACCTTTGCAACTACATGTCAACTAACTGGCATTAGAGTATTAGTAGTCTGCTTAATATCGGCTTACACTTTATTTTGATGGTCCCCCAAAAGATATTCTACTGACTATAAGTAACTTGGCAACAGAGGTGTAAAGTCCAGGTTCAGAAAGTAAAAGTCCTCCTCAGTATTTTGTTCCAATCACCTGGATTTGCTAATAAGCACAGTTTTTCAGCCAGGAGATAGGACTACTTAGTAAAATCAGCTGGCTGAGTTCATGGGTGGAATAAACGTATGGCAGGACTTTTACTTTCTGACTCCTGGACTTTACACCTATGCTTGGTAGCTACTTGTCAACTTATGGCGCTTTTCCACTGCAAGGTACAGTACGGCATGGCTCGCTTCGGCTC
The DNA here is from genome assembly GCF_051911475.1 of Siphateles boraxobius. NCBI lineage: Eukaryota > Metazoa > Chordata > Actinopteri > Cypriniformes > Leuciscidae > Siphateles > Siphateles boraxobius. The sequence goes on from NW_027508769.1 coordinate 474,256, forward strand.
GCTTTAAATGGTACCACCTCTGTTGAGGATCCAAGCATACCGTACTGATATTAAAATGTGACGTAAAAACACTGCAGATCACTGATTGGTCAGACAGAATCGTCACTACCAGCGTCATTGTATTTGCGAGACATCAAAATCTAGATTTAAATAGCCAGTAACAGGCACCGCTGAAGCACCTGTTTTAAAACTACTTGCTTGACTTGCTTGAAGAATAAAGAAAGAAAAAAAACGTCATAAAAATAAATGGCTGAATCTTGGACGAAGAGCAGACGTTCCTCTCGTTGGTTGCTGAGGAGCGGATAAACTATAACGATCAGTCTATAATCTCACCCACTTTGAAGCGGTACTAGCTGCAGTGGAAAAGCAAACTGAGCCGTGCCAAGCCGAGCCGAGTCGTACCACGTAGTGGAAAAGCGAAGTGAGCCGAACCGTACTGAGCCGTATCGAGCCGTAGCATGCAGCGGAAAAGCGCCATTATACTACTAACCTGAACACTAACACCTAACCATAACCTAACAGTCTACTAATACTCTAATGAGAGTTAGTTGACATGTAGTTGCAAAATTACTTGAAGTTAGTAAAATGTCTAAAGTGGACTAATGAAATTAAGTGGAACCAGTTTCGTAACCAGAATATTATATGTGCAGCCCGATTTTCGTAACTCCCTGTATGCGCAAGTCGCACAGGCAATTGAATTTGTTTTGCACTAATCAGTTGTTTCACAAGGTGGCTAAACTGGCCCAGGCCATTGTTTCACAGTAAAAAACAAAACTAAAGAGACAGAAAAACAATAACAATTTGACAGAGACTGCAACAACAAGAAGTCAAGTCATCTTCATTTGTAAAGCGCTTTTAACAGTATGGATTGTTTTAAAGCAGCTTTACACTGATAATAGCGAAACAGATTGTTTAGGCTTTACAACAGCTCTACGATAAAGTTATTGTCTAGCTAAAGATAGTCTTGAATGATTCACTTCCGTTGCGAAGATCGTTAGTGATTAACTTAGGGGCCGCTAACACAACACCGTTCTAACAGAAAAAAACCCTAACGCACTCCGGCCGCTCATCCGCACAGAACAGTGCCTGGTGTCTCGAGAACGCACTCCCTGAAATAGGTTCGAAAGTGAAAAGGATTACCCGTTTTCTCTGCATAAACCTCAAAAACGCAAACCCGCGAAAACACAGACGGCGTGCACATGCGCATCACGTGTTCAGTCGATAGGTATGCGCTTTGAATATATATGTGCGCAGGCATGTAGTCATTCTCCACAAATCAACCCTTAACAAACTACTTGTCTGGCCTTAAAAATGTATAATACATCCATTTTTCTCACGTCTGCGTAGCCATGCAATCCGGAATTGTCCCGACAATGTTTTATCAGTACAGAGGTAAAGGGAAGGAGGCCTTCACAGGGGAGAGACTAGTGACACTTCAGGGATGCGTTGTTGTCGTGTCGAGGCGCAGGTCCTTCATCAGATCTGGATACGGCCTGGATCCGGATTTAGGAAAATCCTAACAATTTTAGGAAGATTGTTCCAAAGTTTTGGTGCTGAATAGGAAAAGGATCTACCGCCAGCAGTCGATTTAGATATTCTAGGTATTATCAACTGGCCAGAATTTTGAGATCGCAGTAGACGTGAAGGACTATAATGCGTTAAGAGCTCGCTCAAGTACTGGGGAACTAAACCATTTAGTGCTTTGTAAGTAATCAGCAATATTTTTTAATTTATACAATGTTTACTGGGAGCCAATGCAGTGTTGACAGAACCGGGCTAATATGGTCATACTTCCTGGTTCTGGTAAGAACTCTAGCGGCTGCGTTTTGAACTAGCTGTAGTTTGTTTATTAAGCATGCAGGGCAACCACCCATAATAGCATTACAATAATCTAGCCTTGATGTCATGAACGCATGAACTAATTGTTCTGCATTTTTCAACAACATACACCGGCATTGACAAGCACTTTTGTGAGGGGCTACGAGATAGCCGCAACTTAAGTTTTAATAACTTTAAAAAAATAGCGCTGACACTGTCAAGTCTTTTATAAAGCGCTTTTGACAATATAGATTGTTTCAAAGCAGCTTTACAGTGATAATAGTAAATGAAAGTAACATAGATTGTTTTGGCTTTACAGCAGCTCTAGAATAAAGTTATTGTCCAGCTAAAGTTAGCTTTGATTGAAAGATAACTCTTTCTAGAGTGCATGTGTCGACCGTCTTCACACAATATCAAATGGAGTATACTTTTAAAGGCTACACGTTCGACTATACGCATACAATAGCAAACACGCATACAATGGCAAACAAATGAAGTATACTTCGGGCTTAATGCATAGAATCCAAAAACAGGAACACACTTGAGTCACCGATTACTGTCAGACTATACTTACTGTAACTGGTAAGACGCAGAGAAAAAACAGTTAAGGAGATGGGTTAGACGAGTAAAATGGAGGTTATTTTTAGAGGAGCTTCAGGGTGGTACCGCTCAGCAGGAGAACTGACTAATAACCCACACACACAACTCAACCCACGGCCATGTTTACAGCGCATGAGATGAAGGGAGAATGGCCTTCCATAGCAGTGACAACACTGGGATTCCCCGGCATACCACAGCCTGACCACAGTCTTACACATCAACACACACACACACACACCGTGGACATGCGTGTTCTGAACGCTGCTGTGTGCTTCTGTATACCACAGGCAGAGTCATTAATGTTCACTTCAGAATTAAAATGTCCTGATAATTTACTCACACACACGTCTTTCTTCAGTCGAAAATAATTGAGGGTATTTGAGGAAAACATATAGCGACTTCAATGGGTTGAAGGTCCAAATGTGAGTTTCAGTGCAGCTTCAAAGTCTTGACACTATCCCAGCCGAGGAAAAAGAGATCTAGACAAACCAGTGGACATTTTATTAAAAACGTTAAAAAATAAATATGCTTTTTAACCACAAATGCTCATCTTGCACGTTCATGACTTCCCGCATTACGTAATCACGTTGAAAGTTCACACATTTTCGGGAATTTTTTTTAGGGTAGGGCCAAAAACTCCTCCAACTTCAAAATTGTCTGACACTTGTTTTACCTTCTATTGATTTTTTTTTTTGGTAAATGGCGTTTGACTTAGTCTTTAGACGTTCACTTTGTTAACACTGATCAGTATTTCCACCTACGTCACACGTGACTTTTCAATGTAAATTACGCATCACAGCTAGTGCAAGACATTTGGATAAGATGCTTAAACAATCGAATTAAAGTATAATTGAGCTCGATGATCTGTCCGACTGATTCAACTCGGGTTTATGCAAGCCTACTTTGGACGGGGGCTTACAAGGCGATCCCGATTTAGTAAGAATCTGTAATTTATTCTTATATTATAATTTATATCCATGTAGTATATTATATATGGTATTTTTCTTTGCTCTGTGAGGCATCTTCTTTTGCAAGGTTTGAGAAACCAGAGAGGAGCGTCCATGTGTTCGCATGAAAACAAGCAAAGCTTAAGTGGGTCTTCGGTTCATTTTGTATCATATCACTTGCAGACACTGGACTTTCGGTAACACTTTACATTAAGGTTTATTAGTTAACATTAATGTATTAACTAACATGAACCAACAATAAGCAAAACATTTGTTACTGTATTTGTTAACGTTAGTTATTAAAAAATACAGTCATTCAATGTTTGTTCGTGTTAGTTCAAAGTGCATTGACTAATGTTAACAGGATTTTAATAATGTATTATAAAATGTTGAAATTAACATTAACAAAGATTAATAAGTAAAGTTCATTATTAATTCATGCTAATTAATGTACTAACTAATGAACCTTATTGTAAAGTGTTACCAGACTTTCTTTGCCATCTTTTTCACCTTATGAAGATCTGGGTTCGTTTGTTGAACAAGTTAACTCCTTTGCATTGGATTCTTCTTGTAGTGACCGATTCATATGACACCTTCCTTAGTCATTTCCCGGCTATAAACATTCTCAGGAAGAATACCAGACAAAAATGCAAGAAGAACATCTGTGCGCAGTCATTACCTGCTGATCATGCAACCATTCCCATTATGTTCTGCTTCATTGGCTTTGTGTTAAATTACTCTTTCAGTTTCAGGATGATAAACAGGATCCAGTGGGTACTTTTATTGAGTCAACAGTAGGGTTGGGTACCGAAACGTGGTGCCAATAGGGAACCGGTTCCGACGTAAATGGTAGTAACCAGACCGAATAAGAACGAAAATTTCGGTGCCTGTTTTCGGTGCCTGACTCTGTCAAGAGGCGCACACACGCACGGTCTCTCCCTCTCTCCCTCTCCGCCGTGCGCGCACTATACGGTTTGGAGCACAGTCTGTAATGTCTCGCATGCGCGCTCTTGCTCGCTCGCTTTAGATTCCGGGAGATTTTAACTAATTTGCGGGCATCAGGGAGCCGTTATCAAAATGCGGGAGACTCCTGGAACGTCTGCTGATAGCGAGGGGATTAATGAAGAAGTCTGAAGACAAAACGCTCCAAGGTTTGGCTGCATTTCACGTGTAAAATTACGCGTCAGAACGCCCTCTGGGTGTGCCGATTGTCTGAAGCCCATAAAGAATCACGCCAATCCATTGGCTGATGGCGCGGGCGCTGCCTTATATTATAGTAGCACGCGCCATCATCTGGTCCTCAGATATCTGTGCCGAAAAAGGAAGCTTGTCGCCAGCGCGAGGAGCTTGGCAGCGAACACAGCGTCTCGTTCCCTATTCATAGAGCATAGGTTACACCAGTAATCAGAGACGTTCAGTTTCATAGGTTCACTCAACGCTGCGTAGCTAAGACGCAGTGGGAACAAAATACCAAACTCACCACTGCCGTAACTAGTACAATGACCATATAACTTACATGACTGGTTCAAGCACACAAAACATGGGAACCTGGAGCCATGTCGAAATTAGATTACCCTGGTAGTAATCTCTATTAATCTCCAGTATTATTACATTGTTTGATACAATATTGTTTTATTTGATATTATGTAAATGTGAATTTTTATTTTATATTGGTTTATTTATTATTACCATATGTTACTTGAATTTATATTGTTTAAAGATTTAAGTTAAATTTGTGTCCAGTTTTGCCCTGTAAATAAAAGGGTATTATTTTTTGACAAAGTGTGTGCGGTTTCGTTTTCTTAAGTACCGTTTCAAGAACCGTTTAAGCACCGGAACCGTTTAAAAAATACCGAGTAGTTACTGGTATCGGATAAAACCCAACCGATACCCAACCCTAGTCAACAGTAGGAGTGCAACGGATCGCATTTGATCCGTGATCCGTACACATCAGTTGCCCTACGCTTCGGCACGCATGTGATTCGTGGATAAACTGCTAAATTTAACTATCATAGAGTGAAAGTTAAAGGTCCCATATTGTCAAAACTGAAATTTCCTGGCTGTTTTCATGATAACAGAAGTTTAGGGGTTATGAAACTACTATATAAGTTTCAAAACAGTCGATCCACAGACAAATGCACACAGCCTGCATAAAGGAACTGCCTTTTCAGGAGCTGTTGTTATTTCCTTATATTTGTGATGTCAGAACTACTCAGCTACCAATGGTGGGTCACTCAGAAAACAACAGGCCAATCAGACGAGAGGCTCTTGAATATTAAGTAGACAGGCCAAAATCGACCTGTTCTTGGCAGAGCTCCTGAGAAAGGAGCTGTAAACATATATTTACATGGTTTTTGGTACTTATAACGCAAATACATATTCTTAAGGACATCAAAACCTAAAATAAAACTTGAGAAAGTTGTACAGTATGGGACCTTTAATAATTTAGACGTGTTTTGTCTTGCCAATTTACATATTCAAACTATTTTAAACGCAGAAGAAGCGAAACTCACACTCGAAGTGCACGTAGAGAGAGAGAGAGAGAGAGACGCGTTTCAGACAGCGTTTACAAGATGATAGATAGGTGCACAGTTGAAACTAAAGCCTGTTTTATGCTTCTGCATCGAATCGACTGCGAACCCCTCTCCGACCCCTCCGCGTAGCTCGACGTGCACCTCCAAAAAATTGTAACTACGCGTCGAGGCGACGCAGACCCCCAAGGGCTGTGATTGGTCAGATGCACCGCGATGCAAGCAACCTGACGCAGAACCATAAAACAGCCACGACGCCGTAGGAGTGACGGCGTAGCTACGTCGTGGAGTTGACGCAGAAGCATAATGAGGCCTTAATGAGTGTCCATGACAACAAACTAACTAAGGAAGAACAAGAGTCCATGTGGTGTGAGAGTGTGACATTAACAAAAATGAAACTATATTTAATTTCAACAGTAAACAAAGTGTAATTTTACATTTAGGGTTAATTATTAATTTCTGTACCTGAATACTACTGTTAAACTTTGTAACTTAGTCTTAATCTCTGCTTGTAATTTGTGCAGAGGTGTCAAGTCCAGGTTCAGAAAATAAAATTCCTCCTCAGTATTTTGTTCCAATCACCTGGATTTGCTAATTAGCACAGTTTTTCAGCCAGGAGATAGAACTAATTAGTGAAATCAGCTGGGTTAGTTAATGGGTGGAATAAACTTATGGCAGGACTTTTACTTTCTGACCCCTGGAATTGACACCTCTGAATTTGTGTATTTTTTCTTATTTTATTACTTGTTTTTAATAATGTTTGAACTTTATCAATTAGGCTTGTAGTTTTTGATGTACTTCAAGTCAGCTTTAATTAATAAATGAAAAGCAAAGTTATAGCCCCCCCCCTCCCAAATAAATATATATATATATATATATATATATATATATATATATATATATATATATCTATACACTCACCTAAAGGATTATTAGGAACACCATAATACTGTGTTTGACCCCCTTTCGCCTTCAGAACTGCCTTAATTCTACGTGGCATTGATTCAACAAGGTGCTGAAAGCATTCTTTAGAAATGTTGGCCCATATTGATTGGATGGCATCTTGCAGTTGATGGAGATTTGTGGGATGCCCATCCAGGGCATGAAGCTCCCGTTCCACCACATCCCAAAGATGCTCTATTGGGTTGAGATCTGGTGACTATGGGGGCCATTTTAGTACATTGAACTCATTGTCATGTCAGGAAACCAATTTGAAATGATTCGAGCTTTGTGACATGGTGCATTATCCTGCTGGAAATAGCCATCAGAGGATGGGTACATGGTGGCCATAAATGGATGGACATGATCAGAAACAATGCTCAGGTAGGCCGTGGCATTTAAACGATGCCCAATTGGCACTAAGGGGCCTAAAGTGTGCCAAGAAAACATCCCCCACACCATTACACCACCACCACCAGCCTGCACAGTGGTAACAAGGCATGATGGATCCATGTTCTCATTCTGTTTACGCCAAATTCTGACTCTACCATCTGAATGTCTCAACAGAAATTGAGACTCATCAGACCAGGCAACATTTTTCCAGTCTTCAACTGTTCAATTTTGGTGAGCTCTTGCAAATTGTAGCCTCTTTTTCCTATTTGTAGTGGAGATGAGTGGTACCCGGTGGGGTCTTCTGCTGTTGTAGCCCATCCGCCTCAAGGTTGTGCGTGTTGTGGCTTCACAAATGCTTTGCTGCATACCTCGGTTGTAACGAGTGGTTATTTCAGTCAAAGTTGCTCTTCTATCAGCTTGAATCAGTCGGCCAATTCTCCTCTGACCTCTAGCATCAACAAGGCTTTTTCGCCCACAGGACTGCCGCATACTGGATGTTTTTCCTTTTCACACCATTCTATGTAAACCCTAGAAATGGTTGTGTGTGAAAATCCCAGTAACTGAGCAGATTGTGAAATACTCAGACCGGCCCGTCTGGCACCAACAACCATGCCACGCTCACCTTACTTTCTTTCCCATTCTGACATTCAGTTTGGAGTTCAGGAGATTGTCTTGACCAGGAACACACCCATAAATGCATTGAAGCAACTGCCATGTGATTGGTTGATTAGATAATTGCATTAATGAGAAATTGAACAGGTGTTTCTAATAATCCTTTAGGTGAGAGTATATATATATATATTTTTTTTTTTTGTGAAAAATTATCCGATCCGTGGGTCAAAAAACGTAAATGATCCGAACCGTGAATTTTGTGATCCGTTGCACCACTAGTCAACAGTGAGCAAATACAAAGAGATTCTTTCCATGCTGAGGAGATTTATGCATATCCTAAAAGAAAGGAATTCCAGGTAGCTCTAGAACACATTCTCCTGTATAATTTGGAAATCTTAACCTACAGAATGATTATTAGTGTTTCTACAGGATGCCTGCTGGGCCTTGAACTTTACAAAGGTTCCTCAGCTCACCTTCACATAATTTCCGCTCGTTCTGGCTTCAGACGGTACTTCTAAAGCATTAATACTCTTTACAAGCGCCATAAACTGCTCCTCTTGCTCCCGCCTGCTGTTCTGGAGGAAATACATGCAAAATGACACAGCTTTCACACACATCCAGGTGTTTCCCTGACATGGGGGGAATCTGGGAACCATTTTTGTCTAGTCTTCAAGGATCTTGTACTCTCAAGTTGTTTTTAGTTTTGTTCTGAAAGTTTTTTTTTGTATTTTATAAAATAATAACATATAATATTGTATAATAATGTGAATAGTGCCGGTTGCATTAATTAAATTAGCAGGTATGCAATTGTAGAACTCTGGAAATGGCTGGAAAGAAAAAATGTATGAAGTTTATTTGTTTATGAAATATTTGGATAATTGCTTCCAGCTATCAAAACGAGTGAAGCACATTTTAGAATGCACAATTTTTAAATGCACAATTTTTAAATGCAAAATTCCACAGATTTCCCTTCAAAATAAACAGAAAATGCTGAAATTTTGGCCTGCAAATTATGTTTGGACCTGCACATATTAGCTTTCCTGTAACTCAAACTGTGCAACGTGGCACTAGAAACGCCAAGATCACGTGTTTGATTTCCAGGGAAGGCAATAACTGATAATTTTTTTTTTGTAATTTTAAACAAATGTAAGTCTCTTTGGATAAAATCTGCCAAATGCGTAAGTTTATACCATCTTGTGTACACAACTTGACTGTGCAAAGATCTCAGTGGAATAAAATCATTATTTCCACGTTTAAAGTGTATAAGACATGAAAAAATGTTCATCATTTACTCAACCTCATGTCTTTCCAAAGCCGTAAGATTCATCTTTGAAACCCAAATGAAGATATTTCAATGAAATGTGAGAGATTGGCAGTCCACACAACTAACGACAGAATTTTCACTTTTGGGTGAACTAACCCTTTAAATATCCCTGCATTTCCTTTTCATCCATGGAACTGATTTTTCTTTGAAAACCATGAGCTCACATTCACTGTTTTTTGTGCTGATGAAGAGGCGAGGGTAAACTGGGCCAGAGAGCTTCTGAATAACACAGAGGTGCTTCTCAAAGAAAGATCTGTGTACTGAACTTAATTACAAATCCCATGATTTCATCTTCAGGGTTGCCTATCAGGTTTCCTAACTCTTTTTTTCCCCTTCTGAAGGAGCCAGCTTGGCATAAACCACTCATTTTCTGGGACTCAATATGATCTGAATAGATTTGTGTGTTAATATTTTTGTTTCTTGAATTATTTAACGGAAGCGATGTACAGGAGCTCAGGCTTGACTTAAGTTATGAAGGTATACACTCGCGTTCATAAATTATGGGAAAGGGGAAGATTAAAATAACTAGAAACAGGGAGATCTCTGATTGGCTTTTACTGCAGAAGAAAAAATGCATTGAAATATGTTATAAAGTCTGAGAGGAGATGGATCTGAATTTTGACCACAATTCCACAGCATCTCCTGCAATTGCTTGTTGGTTAGCTTTTCTTCTCTTCATTTTTTTATTGGTTCAACCCAAAACAATTTGTACTACAAAATAGATGTGGGTGTGTACAAGCTTACAAGGCGTTTTTATGAAACTGGAGTAATTACTCTGCATTGTTCTGTTTTTTCTGTGGAGGTTTATGTGTTTCATTTCAGTCTGGCTGTTTATTTCTTGCTTGTTTCTCTTAATTTCTTAGGTACACTAAATTAGCTAACAAAAATTAGCTTTGTGAGGGGATAACATCTTTTATGCAATATCAGATTATGTAATTCACTTAAACACTGCAGAAAATGCTTTTCTTACTTTGTATTTTTGTCTTTTTTCCAGTCCAAATAAAATTTAGAAATTAAATTAATCAAGAAACATTTACTAGATAGTAACCCTAAAACAAGAAAAATAATGTCAATTCATTAATGATTATTTTTCTGAACTCATTTGCAGATAATTTAGCTTTTTTTAAACAAAAACTCACATTCTTTGCAGTGAACAGGACGTTTTATATGAATTTATTTTATTTTAACAATGATAAATATATGTATATACGAAAATCATTCACTATCAACACAATAAACCTATATAAAATATTAATATGGTGAATAGATGATGACCGAATGCTCATCTTTAGGTGAACTTTGCCTTTAAGTTAGTGCTACTTTTAGTTACCCCCCCAAAACTGAATTGGTCAAACTTAGAAACCAGTCCATGTTAAAATATCCCTTTGACGTCATTGTTGTAAACTGTAAAAAGAAAGAAAATCTTGAATGAAAAACATATTTTGTTGGCCAACTTAACCAGTGACCACTAAAGAGTCCCTTTGCTTGCAAAAAATGCTTTTCTTACCTAGTATTTTTGTCTTGTTTCCAGTACAAATATCTAAAATTTCTTAAAGCATTTACTAGATAAGTAGAATGACATAACAAATTATATTGCGTTTTCTGGTGGGGTGGGGGGGATTAAATTAAGTACGTTTTTGCTTAAAACAAGCAAAATTATTTGACAATAGGGTAAAAAAAATAATCTTGTTTTCCATTGGAATTAAGAATATTTTTTTTACCCCATTATTATTCTTGTTTTAAGAAAAAACTCACTTAATTTAGTTTTTTTAGCAGTGTTGTAAACTTTAAAAAGAAAGAAAATCTTGAATGAAAAACATATTTTTTTAGCCAACATAACCAGAGACCACTAAAGAGTCCCTTTGCTTTGCTGGTGTAATGCCAGACCAAAGGCCTTTAAGTAAAGACACAGAAAAATAGACAGAAAGTGAGAGAAATTTGCTTCTATTGAAATGCGTCAACATTATGGGCTGGGCGACTCCCTTCCGTCGGGACTTTTGCATCATCGCATTTTACCGCATCAACAAAGCGATTCGTCTCCGTTCAGTGGCAAAACCGGGGGTGTAGCCGCAGTATGAGTAAAAAAAACAAGCAGTCATATCATCAGAACAAAGCCTCGGTGGCCACAAACACAGCATTACCTTCCATATTTACAGTAGGAGCAAAGTTTATACGCATGTTTTTAGTCAAAGAAAAAAAATAGTGTATATTTAGGTCGCTGGATTTTATTCTTAGCAGCCACTGCACAGCTGGTGACATTTTTTGATATGCGTGTTCACCAACGTCAGTAGCAAAACAAACCGTGTGTTTTCTTAACGCAGGAACAGACATAAGTCTCCAGCAGCTAAAATGCATTTGGGAAACTCACAGGAACTGAGGCTTCATTAATACATTAATTTCGTTTTAAAATCCTGTCCGTTCGCACTAGCATTTTCAAGCGTTTTTTTTTTTTTTTTAAAGTTGCTCGTCCACACACAAAAATGCTTAAAGCTTGAACTTGAAAATCAAGTTTTTTTTAATGTTGTTTATATGTCAATGTGTTGTTTTTAATATGCTTTAAGACAAACCATGTGTAAATTCATAAGTCGACAGCATTGCTGAGTATTTTCTCCTTAAAACTTCAGTGAACCAAAGACAGCCTCAAAAACACGGTTTGAAATCGCTGGTGTTTCTGACGTCACAAACTACCTTGTAACCAATCAGATCAACGTGTGATCGTCAACGAGTGGATCTCTGAGTGAGTGAGTGAGTGAGTGGAGGCGGGGCTCATTTGCATATTCATAGAACCGCAAATACTAAATGAGGCAAGGGTGGATATTTTAAGGCATGAAGATTTTTTTTCAAAGAAAAAACGTTTAAATATGTAATTTTGGTGATGAGTTTTAACGGATAAAATGATTTACTACAGGAGAATGTTTAGATATTTAGATACTAGAAAAGACGACAAAGAAGGTTTTTATGCAGTGTATTCATTTAAGTTATATCCACATCTGTAACTATGCTACCGAGCAGCAGCTTTAAGCAGTCGTGTTTACTGAAAAAATGTTGGAATGGTCCTAAAGAACAGAAAAGGAATAGGAGTCATGGCGTAACACTTTGATATGGCAAAACACTTTGATGTGGGACCCAGAAAAACGTTTTCTCTCATAACACTCACTTTTATAGAGAGAAGCGGATGAAGTAGTTGTGATTCCAGAGGGGCAAATGGAAATTGGCTGTAGTGACGTTGGGAGAAACGGGGCTTTTGAAAGGAGATCAGCGCCATGCAACAGACACCACCCAAAAACTGCAGCTCGCAAATAAGACTTTCCATCAGCTGATCCGTGTTGCCTGTATTTCTCTCTTTAGTGATCTCCAGATTCAGGCTACGGCCACAATAATCCAGATAAATTTGAAATCACCTCTTTTTTTCTCAATATTTTGGCCTTCCTTTTTCAATGCGATGGTATTTTTGTCCCAAGTCGAGGTGTGGACTGTGAAAAGCTGTTTGAAAATAAGGCATGTTTAGTCATTGTACCGTGTTTGTACCGGTACAGTCAAATCAATTATTCAAACACAGATATAATTCTTCATTTGAGGGACCAAAAATTATTCAGACGCTTTAACCTGACCATGTTTTGCATGTTTGAATTGCTAATGCACCTATTTACACCACAGACTGAACAAAATTAATCCTTGCTTGGTAATTGTTTGAGCTAAATTGGTATTATTTAATTGTGTAGTTAAATTTAACAGCTGGCAGATATTCAACATAATTCATGTGTGAGACAGTCTAACAGAAGGACGGACAAAACCAGTGAAATATCAACTGATTTCATAACTCTAGTCATATTTTATTACCATTTTCTGAACTATAGCGAATAAACTGATAATGTGAGAAGGTGTCTGAATAAATTTTGGTTTGACTGTATGTGCCTGATACAGTATAAGGCTTTTCACACTTGAGCTAGTTAACCCTGGGTTATTATATTGTAAACCCCGGGTTAACGAAATCCTTGGTTCAGTGTCACTAATTGGATAAACGCTACAGGTGATGTGTTTACATTAGGGATGCACCAATAGTAAAACTTTAGCCGATACGATAACCGATAATTCTTTATATTTGAAAGCCGATAACCGATATATTGGCGGATAAATCTAAATTCAAGTTTTTATATAATTTTTGAGAGCCTGATTACAAAAACGAAAGTCTCAGCATTAAAAGCCATGTCCCAAGCACACAATTATAATGATGATCTCATTATAATTTTATGTGGCCGATATGACAAATGAATAAACAAACTACAGCTGGTCCAAAACGCAGCCGCTAGAGTTCTTACCAGAACCAGGAACTATGACCATATTAGCCCGGTTCTGTCAACACTAAATTGTATACATTTTAAAATTTTGCTGATTACTTACAAAGCACTAAATGGTTTAGCTCCCCAGTACTTCATCTATTGCGATCTCAAAATACTGTGATTTCTATTAATGTCTCATTCATGGTTAATGTGGATGTCACCGATACGGATCAAACATGGTATTGAAGGGGTACAGCTCCATAAATCTGCTCCAGAACCAGCTCGTTCCTTTATTTGTCGCCCCAATTTGTTTTGGGTCTGCTTCTCCATGTCTTCTGGTTGGCCTCAGCAAGGCTGTTAACACACAGCACATTTTACATGCTGCCATTAAAAGCCGCACTCTTTAAATCCCAGGGTTATTTTTAGCTTGTCTCTGTTCTGGGAAGGAAAAAAAAATGGGGAAAGTGGTTTGAATGCAGACTGGAGTTCATCTCCTCCAACCATCCCGCGCCAGCTTAAATAACGCCTGTAAAAGCTCTGACTGAATCATACAAATGTGAGACGTTTGCTGTCTGAAAACTGCAGTTTGATAGACTGCTTTGCATTTAACTTTTCTAATGCCTCTGAGAACTGCAGCAAATACTCAGTCAATCACGTTGACGTCAGAGCAACGCTGTGCTAATATCCTGCAAACGCTGATATTATTCCAGCATCTCTCCGTGGGAGGTCAATCAAAGCCATGATGTTACATGAAACACATGTAGAGCATTATAAACTTGAACGTTGTGTCGTAATGAAAAACAGAATTAAACTAAAATAAAAAACTTAATTTGGATTGTTTGGTTGGTGTTTTATTTGCGCACCAGAGTCCTTGTGAAAAGGTGATCTCATGAACTCTGTAGTTCATTGTAAATCTCATGAGATCCTATAGATTAAGAACAAATTGAAAGTTTGAAACCAGTAATATGGATGTGATTTTATTTGGAGGGGTCCGCAAAAATGTTTATTTACAACACATTAATTCAGAACACATTCACTTTTTTTGCTAGCATCAACTGTAATGTTTAGTGTTCATATTTTTCAAATAATATAGTAAGATAAATTTTGATGTTATGAAAGATGTGATCGCTAAATACAAAGTACATTTAAAAAATCACTTTCTTGGAAGTTTTATTGTTTTAACACGTTGAATCATGGAGGCTGTTTTGACACGGATTGATAGAAAAAATATGATTTGGTCAAAAAAGTGAAGTTGTAATAATAATCATAATCAGTATATCAGCTATTGTAGATTTTATATTCATAACGGTTTAGGTCACTTTGTAGATAGCTGTTTTGCTTTGATATTAAAAAGTAATTTTGTGTTGATCAGTAAATCCAAAATTAAGTTTAGAGTGATTCATGCTGTAAAACAAAACATAAAATAGGAGGTGAACACTTTTATAGGCCTGTATTTTAGAGCTGATTTGTAACTTCAGGGCTGAGCTGAAGTCAGTTACAGTATTATTTACTGAGGAAATTAAATAAAGTTAAAGTTGTTTCCAGTAGTGAATTCAATTTATCAATCTACGAATTAGACAAACTGAAATAATAATCCAGCTCTGCTCTGAGCTGGACCTTTTTTTTACGAAACCCGTCCATATTTTGACCTGTTAAATATCTTTTTTTTAATCAAAAATATATATTACATTATATATTTGTGCAGTGTGACAATATGTCTTGTTTGCTTAGAAATATATTCCCTTTTATTGGACACTGTTCACAGGATTAATGAACTGTAAAATGTCCTGTAATGCAAATTTTATAGCTGATTTTTAAAACAAATGTTTACACACATTGTAATGTGGCTATTCTGCATATCTTAAAGTTCCCCTGTAGTCAATAATTTATCCCTTAAAACTCATCTTTGATCACCAAAATTACATATTTAAGTGTTTTTTCCTTAAAATATCTTGACTGTAACTCAACACCCTTGCCTAATTTAGTATAAGCAGTCCTATGAATATGCAAATGAGCCCCGCCTCCACTCACTCACTCAGCTCAGAGATCCACTCGTTGACGATCACACGTTGATCTGATTGGTTACAAGGTAGTTTGTGACGTCAGAAACACCAGTGATTTCAAAGCGTGTTTTTGAGACTGTCTTTGGTTCACTGCAGTTTTGAGGAGAAAATACTCAGCAATGCTGTCGACTTACGAATTTACACGTGCTTTGTCTTAAAGCGTATTAAAAACACCACATAGACACATAAACAACATTAAATGCTTGATTTTCACCTAACCTTAACTTTAAAATTTTTTAGGAAATAATATGTTCTACTTCCTTATGCCACAGTTAAGTCTATTTCTTACAAGTATTTGTATAAGTCGCTTGGCTTCCAGTGTCCAAAAACCATAAAAAAAAAAGAAGAGTATAATCTAGTGATTTAAGTTATTACTGATGTCCATTTTGGCACTTTGCAATGTCCGGCTAATTGAGGATGTTTGGTCACTATAACTTTAGAACAGGCATCAGCAAGTTTCTACATCTCAATACAGATTTCTCATTTCTGAGAAATATGATCTTGAATCAGAAAAGCCAGGGGACAAGGAGCATGGAAGCCCCTTTGAAACCGGGAGAAGTTTTGGCCGCCCGCTGCTCTAGAAACTGAGAGGAAAGGATTACGAGATTAGTACTAACAGGATGCAGTAAATTCTCATTATGCTATTTGGAGAGAAAAGGGCAGAAAATGTCAGACAGCTCTTGAGTAGTCAAGAGAGAATACAAAATATTTACACACACGCACACGCCAACACACACACACAAACACTGTTGGACGGGCAAGCGTAGAATATGTCAGGCCATTCTGGAGTTTTTTGTTTTTTTGGGGGGAAAATGCATGTGAAAGCTGCAGTGTTGGAGTTTTGGTCTTCGAGTGCTAGACAGGGAAACTCGTCTGTATTTGGCCTAGGCAAGAAGTTAAGTATTAAGATTCTTGCACACTGAGTCCGAAATGTTCGTTTTTTTCGTATTCGCCATCCTAAAAATTCTATCCATCATAAAAGTGCATCTATCCATGATAAAAGTGCATCTATCCATCATAAAAGTGCATCTAATCATGATAAAAGTGCATCTATCCATCATAAAAGTGCATCCATCCATCATAAAAGTGCATCTATCCATCATAAAAGTGCATCTATCCATCATAAAAGTGCATCTATCCATGATAAAAGTGCATCTATCCATGATAAAAGTGCATCTATCCATCATAAAGTGCATCTAATCATGATAAAAGTGCATATATCCATGATAAAAGTGCATCTATCCATCATAAAGTGCATCTAATCATGATAAAAGTGCATCTAATCATGATAAAAGTGCATCTATCCATCATAAAAGTGCATCTATCCATGATAAAAGTGCATCTATCCATCATAAAGTGCATCTAATCATGATAAAAGTGCATCTATCCATGATAAAAGTGCATCTATCCATCATAAAGTGCATCTAATCATGATAAAAGTGCATATATTCATGATAAAAGTGCATCTATCCATCATAAAAGTGCATCTATCCATCTATCCATGCCTGAAGAAGGTCGGAAGACCGAAAGCTTGCTATTAAAATTGATTTTGCACAGTGTTTTGAGTGTGCGGCTGCTGTATTTTTACAATTCCTGATGATTTAATGTAGCAGCACCTCTCTACAAGACATTTTTGACGGATGAGCGGTGGTTCTTTTCTATTTTATCTATCCATCATAAAAGGGGAAATCGCAAAACAATACAAAATGGAGTTTTCAAGAAGTGAAAATTATTTTGTTGTCCTCTCTCTTCTTAAAAAGAGAAAAAGAAAGAGGAAATATTGGGTCCATCCAATCCTGAGATGAGACGAGGAAGGAGAGTTCGCTACGGGATTATCCCGAGCGATTCAAACTTAACTTCAGGATGTCAGTGGCCCAGTTTGATGGTTTGCTAGCGATACTGGAGCCACATATTAAAAAGACCACCAATTTCCATGAACGAATTGATCCTAAACATAGACTGGTGTGGACACACACACACACACACACACACACACACACACACACACACACACACACACACACACACACACACACACACACACACACACACACACCAAACTATGGCATCGGAAAGGTTCTACTAGGCCTTCTGAATTTTGCTTGTATGGTGGCTCTGAATAAATACGCAGAAAATCGAACCCAATCAAAAAATTTTCATCACGGACGAAGTTTCGGAGGCAGTGTGTAAATGTGATTGACACAACGTGAGGTCATATTTATTTTTTAACGTGCGAAAATTTCGGACGAGAAATTCGGACTCCGTGTGCAAGGACCTTTAGTCCACTTTACAAATGTACATGCTGTACTTGCATGATACAAGAAAATAACTTCAAAATAATAAAATGCTCTTTTATTTCAGAATGGTTCACACTATCCTAAGCTAAAACCATGATGCTTTTCAACCTTATTTTTCAAGTCTCTTCAAGATGTTATGACTCAGTCCTGCTAGTATTTAGGGTATATCTTATTGTCATTGAGTTAATTTTTTGTGTGATTATTATTATGCGCTTACCTTTTACTTATTTTTTCTTCAGAAAAACTATATATACTAAACTATATGATCTTCCTGCCCTCTCCTTGAATTCTTTCACTCTCCACAAAGACATTTTAAAACAATTTACAGCCACAGAGAGTCGCAACAAGGAAGTTTGTAGGATCTCTTTCACCACACCGAGGATGGTATTGTCATTAAAATGGTGAACTGAAACTAAAACATCTCACAGGTGGATCTTCAAGTACTCTAAAATCTCTTTTGTCAGGCGATTCATTGAGCCTACAGTCACTATGGCTCACTCGGCACCTTAAGTAGGTTCATTAAAGCAAATTAAAGCATGTATTTTCCATGAAATATGCCGTGCGCATGCCCAGCAAGCAACTGCGTCCAATGGCTTGATAGATATACCATTATCCTTGTAAAGTGATATGTGATGGAAAGTTTTTCGAATTTCGTGCTCCAAACGAAATCAAGAAAATGTCAAAAAATAGCCATTTCGTAAATCACCTCCTCCCCAGAAAAACGAATGCGATGGCTGACTCACCGGAGAGAATTTACAGTAGGAAACATCAGGGAAACTAATATCTGGCTGTCAAACAGATTTAACATTCAAAAACAAAACATCAATTGTCCACTGAAAATGACTTCCCATCTTAATCAGAACATGGACTAACCGAATGGTTGCTGACCATGACTTTTTGGACCCATGATTTGGCCATAGAGTGCTAAGGCTTTTACCAGACCTCCAATTGAAGTTGGTCTACAGAAAGTTCCCCAGTGTGTCTCTTAAAGGAGTAGTTCGCTTCCGAATTAAACTTTCCTGATAATTTACTCTCGCCCACGCCATCCAAGATGTTCCTGTCTTTCTTTCTTCAGTCGAAAAGAAATGAAGGTTTTTGAGGAAAAAATATTCTCCATTTAGTGACTTCAATGGGGTCCAACGGGTTGAAGGTTCAAATGTGAGTTTCAGTGCAGCTTCAGTCTCGACACGATCCCAGCCGAGGAATAAGAGTCTTATCTATCTTATTTTATCTTATCGCTCATTTTAAAACAACAACATTTATATACTTTTTAATCACAGATGCTCATCTTGCACTAGCTGTGCATTGTGTAATCACGTTGAAAGATCACCCATGTTCCGGTACAAAAATGTAGAATAGGGCGAAAAACTCCATCTCATTTTCTCCTCCATCTTCAAAATCATCCGATATTGTTGTTTTACCTTCTATTTTTTACATTTACATTTTTTCATTTAGCTGACGCTTTTATCTAAAGCGACTTACATTTGCTATATTTCAGAGGGCGCACGCCTCTGGAGCAACTAGGGGTTAAGTGTCTTGCTCAGGGACACAATGGTGTCTCACAGTGGATTCGAACCCGGGTCTCTCACACCAAAGGCACGTGTCTTATCCACTACGCCCCAACACCCATTTTTTGTGTGTGTGTGTGTAAAGGGCGTTTGACTTAGTCTTTGCACGTTGCCTTTTAAACACTGGGTCGGTTCTTTCTCCTATGTCAAGCTTGACCTTTCAACCTTATTACATAATGTGCGTCGAATCACGGCTAGTGCAAGACGAGCATTTGTGGTTAAAAAGTAAATAAATGTTTATTTTGTTTATAAAATGGCCGATGGTTTGTCTAGATAAGACTCTTATTCCTCGGCTGGATCGTGTCGAGACTTTTAAGCTGCACTGAAACTCACATTTGGACCTTCAAACCGTTGGACCCCATTGAAGTCAGAAAATTATGGAGGAAAATTTCTTTTCGACTGAAGAAAGAAAGACATGAACATCTCGGATGACGTGGGGGAGAGTAAATTATCAGGAAATTATAATTCTGAAGTGAACGAAGGGCTATCATATAAGATACAGTAGACTTACTGTATTTTCAGTCTCTTTTATTTTTCAGGCTGAACTGAAAACCAGAGAGAAGAAACTTTAATGCACGTCAACACAAACACTGATCAGCTACACAGCTTTCAGGAAATGGCTAGAAAGCAGATCTAAATGGTAGCAAAGTTTTACAGTGACCACACAGACTGCAAAAACACACTGAATCAAATATATACAGACAGCGAGCAGGAGAGAGCCGTAGAGGGGGGCGTGCATATATTATTCTCGCATTGCTGAATGGATTTATTTCCTTGGCCTGACTTCTATGATTCAGCAGACAGAAATGTGGCATTTCAACAGCTACACACACACACCTTTTCATATTAACCTGCTGGTAAAGACATTGGACCGTTAGAAGTGCTCTTAATGTTTCCTATGAACTGCTTCCAGAGGGTAAAATAATCATGCCATCACATGTTCACATTAAAGTGCACTTAAAGAAGTAGAGCAAAACCAGATTTGCCTTAGTGAGCTCAGAGAGGTCTATGATGGAGTGTTATCCTTTAGCATTCCCATTTATCTCAAAGACTATTGGCCCAGGATCCTCTGGAAACTAGACCATCTTTGCTCTTGGATGCTCAGTTCTTCAGGCGTGAGAGTTTTTGGGTTGAGATGAAAAAGATGACCATTTCAGACAGGACTTTTTCCTACATCAAACATTATTTGTAGCGCCTCCCGTCCAATAATGGCAATGTGCTCTGTTACTTCTGATAAGGAACAGTTTTATCTTTCAAATTCTGTACATTTTATCACAAAATTTTAACAATAAATGCTGTTTTTTTGCTCTTAAATGTGACGTGACGGATCGCTGTAGTGCCTCAGTTCAAGCTGAGTCTTTTCTTCCAGTTATATCTAGAAAAAACATCCATTAATATCAGAAGGTTTGTTGAAAGATACAGTACAACTTACTGAAATCATGACTCATGTAATCACTCAATGTGTTTCAACGACGTCAATAAAACTGCTTTGAGAACAATATCACTTAATCTTGCATTTACCTTAGGAAGGTTATCCAGTGTTACAGTTTGTTAGTAAGCTATAAAAACACTGGAGAAGAGATTATTTACTGTTAATTATGAATGTAATTTCTTATAAATTTGCAATGAAGCGTTTATGAAAACTACCTTATGTGCAACTGAGTTGTAAACAAACATTTCAGCTTTTATTTGAGTGTAACTATCATATCTGGTGATAAATAGCAGTTGAATGTAATAGCTCTGTTGTTAATTTTAACCTCTAATATTATAGTGCACCAAATGAGAGGGTTCCCTGTATAGTTTGCAGCATTATTTGGGAGAGATTTTCTTTCGGTATCGGCCAATATCATTCTGAATGATAAATTTGATAAATTTAGTGTCTGTGCATCTCTAGTTTATACCAATCCAGTCAATCTCATCAGTCTTATTCCAATGTAAAGCCGAATATAACCCTACACGTTTTTTAACTGTTGGGGAAACGCTTCATCAATACTGGAGCAATTAAAGTTCTTCCATATGGAAAGGCTGTTTAGCTAATTAAATAAGCTGAGTGAGTGAGTGAGTGGTTGAGTGCATCAAGGTTTATATGACCTCTTGGCTTCTGGGCTGGAGTTTTTCTGCAATGCAGCCAAAGAAAGCCAACGACAACCAGTCGGTTTTTGACTTAAATGACAACACAAACCCACGTAAGAACAACACTCGCTGGGTCAGCGACTGCTAGGAAAACAACTGACTCCATGCAACCAATTTTTCAGTTCCTCAAGGGATGATGGGATATAGGAGAAGGCTCTGAAAGCCAGAGTCGAGGCACAAATGAGAAGGAATCAGAACCTGTGGCTCTCATTAGGATACTTAAAACGCAACGTCGTGTCCGTGTCTCCTCATTACTATCTTCTCACTCACTCGTTCAAGCTCTTCGTACATTTGCTGACATTTATTACAGGTCATTCTCACTGCAGCCGGTCAGGAAAGCATGTTGTCTGAGAATAATTTTTCTTATTTGTGTATAATATAGAGTAAATATTCAGCTTAAGCTAATGGCATGAACAGGCTTTTCGCGTCTGCAAAGTTCTAATTCAAATCAAGGAATGCAAGTTTCAAGAATGTTTTAAAGGTGCAAGTATTTTCCTAATGTTTTTTTTTAAAACTCTCGGTCTCAAGCAACGTCTATATTACAGGAATCGGGATATGCATAACTCATGATATGATATTATTGCGATACTCCAAGACATGATAAAAGGTTAACAAAACGTGTCCTGTTGATTAAAATGCTAAATTTGATTTTACATTGTGGGTGTAAATGAATAGACTTGGATTTGGTGCTGGAAACCCAATGAACAAAAGAGACACCAGAATAAAAATATTCATGATTCTGAAGCTGAAAATACAGAATTATTTTAGATGAATATGCTTTCACTCTTTCACTCATTAGATATATTTAAAATAAAAGGCCACTTTTTACACAAATATTCCCCCATTGCATTATTATACATTATATTCAACATTATATATAGTAGTTTAATGGAGTACTGACACTAAAACTCTGAAAACTCGATTTTTTTTTATTTTGGGTGAACTATCCACAATAAATATTGTTACAGTTTTGTATTGCGATATATTGTGACACAATATATTGTTACACCCTAATCGGGATACATTTATAAATGGCGTTTTCCTTTCAGAATGCTCTCCGTCCACACTAAAGTTTTCCAAAAAATTCCTTGTCCAAAACGTCTGAAGACAAAATCATCTTGCTGCGCATGTGTAATAAAATGTCACTGAGATGATACAGTGAGACCAGACAAAATAAAGTTCTCTAAATAAAGTTTTATTAGCAAAATATCCCATCACTCAACGGGACTCAATTTCTGTATGTCCTAAAAATGCAATTGCCCTCATGTTTTTACAGGACAGCAATTACAAGTAAATCATCTGTCATCTTTGCAGGAATGAAATTCTGAAGATTGTACTGTGAAAGTGAGTAGCACATAGCTGGCACATGCCGGTATAACCATAGATATCTGGGTACAATATGCGTCACATGAATAAACGTGCACAGTAGTTTTCAAAAAAGCTATGTTTTCACAGTTCACACTAAAATACATTTATCCACTAGTTTTCCACTTTTTTTGTCCTTAAACACTCGTTTTTTGGGGTCGACAGCTTATAAAAACGTAGTTCTGGTTTTTTAGCTTGTTTGCTGTACACCTTGACACATAGCAGCTTTTAGACATTGTTCTGTCTTTTGTTATAAGTCTGAAATGACAAGGATGCAGCTTCACACAACACAAAGTCAATGGAGACGGTTGGATGGTTTCCAGATTATATTCTCTATTCCTTTAAGGGATCATTTACTAATAACAAAAAATTGGATGTAGATATTATAGCGGATGACAAAAGAAAAATTCACTTCAGTCAGAACTATAGCTTGTAAATAACTGAAATTAGCTAGAAAATATTGGAGTACTTTTAAGAAGAAAATACTCATATTATTACAGTGGTTGTCAAAAATGGATATTTGTTTTTTTATGACCAATCAAGTTTGTTCAATCAGTCATAATATGAATATGAAGGGAAAACAAAACGCTAAACATGGTTAAGGTATTTATCGGATAAAATTATTTGGCAAACCATGTAAAAAATGCATAGAAAACAAAAAGCTGACAGGAAATTAATATTACTGAACAGATATTAATATTTAATTGGTTCTCTCTTGTTCTTGAATGCGTTCATAATTTTTTTGAATGACAGGCTGTCGAAAAATTATGTTGCACAATTTGGCATGTTTCATTGCGTTATCACAAATAAAACTCCAAGCACAACTACGCAATATGATTACTAAATCTTTTAATAAAATTGTAAATAATATTTAAATAAAGTGAAATAAAGTGAAGATGTTTTCCAAGGCCAGACATCTCTGAACTTCAAAATTATACATTTACTCAATGTTTCTTAAAAATTTTTTGTAATTATTTGTAAAATATACTTGAAATTGAGTGAAAAAATAGTTTCAAAGTAAATCCTTCACCATTTTTTTTTTAGAGTAGGTTTGTTTTGGACAATATCCGACCCCGTTCACTTAAACGTAGAAAATCCATATTTGTCAAGTATAAAAAAAATTGACATCAATGTGCATAAATGTTGTCTTAACTTTCCCCGCCACAAACACAGTTATTACTGAATAAAAACAGCTTTCACGTTTACCACTGCATATACAACATCAATATAAGGTTGAACCCTAACAAGCTACATTAACAAATACAAAGAGGGCTATTAATCGCCCACGACTCTGGGACGCAGACACCGCCCCTGGTTAACCAAACTTTCCACTGAACCACAGGGCTAGAGGACCCATGCACCCATAATGCTGTGCGTAAAACTGTCCAAATGAGTTTAACTCTCCCTGAAGACTCTCCTTTGTCCTTTGATGGCCATTGAGACTATCGGTCTGTTGAAACGTGTTCAAATAAAATCTGTAATTTAAAAACCCGCTTTGATCTGATATCCTGGGCAATGTTTTGGGTTTTGGGTGGCTTCAAATTGTAATAATGATCTTGTTTTCGAGCACAAATATCTAAAATCAGTTACTTGAGATGCAAAATGACAAGATAGTAAGTCTTGTTTTCTGAAATATGTGAGTTTATTATTGGCCAGTAGGGTTAGAAAATAAACTTGTTTTTTCTTTGAGTTACATTTATTTTTCTAACCCCTATGGTGGTATTATTTCTTGTTTTATGCATTATATTAAATTAAATTAGTTCAGTTCAGAATTAATATTTCCTTATTATTTACTCACCCACTCGTCATCAAAGATGTTCATGTCTTTCTTTCTTTCTTTCTTTCTTTCTTCAGTTTCTTCAAATCGTTGGACTCCATTGAAGTCACTATATGGAGAAAAATCCTGGAATTTTTTCCTCAAAAACCTTCATTTCTTTTCAACTGAAGAAAGAAAGACAGGAACATCTTGGATGACGAAGGGGTGAGTAAATTATCAGACACTTAATTTTTATAAATTTTTCAGAAAAAAAAAAGTTGTCGTCATTTTGCTTCTTGAGTAAATATATTGCAATTTAAGAATGTTGAGATATTTCTACTGGTAAAAATGCAGTTTTAGTAGGAACAACTTTCATTTTATTGACAAAGACTTTTTTTCTCTCAAAATATCTTTGTAAATAAAAAGAAAGCCGTACAGGTTTGGAAAGATATAATCATGGAAGCTTGTTTCCGCCACAGAATAAAACATTTAAAAAGATAATTACGACTTTTTATCTCACAATTGCGAGTTACATCTGACGCAATTCTGACTTTATTTCTTAGAATTATATTCTAGACTTATTGGACTTTGCAATTGCGAGTTTATATCATGCAATTCTGACATCTTTTCTCAGATATGTAAGATTTAAACTCGCAATTCCGATTTATAAAGTCCAATTCGAAGTAAAAGCCGACTTTTGACTTTTAAGTAAAGAGACTCTTTCCCTTAGAATAGCGAATTTCTTTATTCGAATAGCTTTATATCACACAATTCTGAGCAAGATGACAGAATTTGCATGTAAACTCGCAATAGTGAGAAAAAAGGTCAGATTTGTGAGATAAAAAGTCGCAATTATCTTTTTTTATTTTTTATTCTGTGGCGGAAACAAGCTTCCATGCATAATGGTGTAAGTAAGCGACAGAATTTTGATGAAAAAATATTGTAAAGCCTGACAATGTACAAATATTTAATCTTATCATGCCAGTCACATGACATATATATCTAATGGGATCATCTAACTGAACTTGCTGCAATTCTTGCACTGCGCGTTTGTTTGCGGCCTCTCTCTCTCTCTCTCTCCCCCCATTGGAGTGATTTCACTGCTCTGGCACAGTTTACCCTCTCCATAAGGGCCCACACAGTCACAGCGAATGACACTTTTACACTCTCATTGGCCAAAATGAACAAGACACAGGACTACACTAAGCTTTCCTTATTGGGGGAGGTGGCAGCGTTAGAAAAAGACGAGAGTAGACTTTTTTTAATTGAAAAGTAAGTGCATTTTTCTAAGGTGGACAAGCGTTTCGAGGTCTTTTTCAGACATTTATTTGACATGTCACGTCATACAGTTGGATGCCAAGTCCTGCAAAAGTCTCTGTTTGAACTCACTGCCATTTCCACACTGCGCTTATTCATTTGTGAAATAATTGCTGCAACCTTCAAGGGTTTTCTTTGGCCCACCTGGAAATATGTTTTTTTTTTTTTTGCCCAATCTAATTAACAAGCCTATAAGGGCTTTGCAGCTTTTTTTTTGCAGGACATACTTATTTTAATAGAGTTCTGTCGTAATGGCTCAGTGTGAGGTTTCCTGATGTGTCCTGTGTTTGTTTTGATGAAAAGTGTATATGTTTTAGCCATCCTGGATATTTTGCTCTCTTTCACCCCCTAAAATAAAGATGAATATTATCCGTGATTTCTATTTTTGGTACTGAAAAATAACTGCACAAAAGACTATTTACAGTACACACAGTATTTGGTTTGAGTTTGTTTAGACTCTGTGTGCTCCCAGCCAAAGTGCAGAGTACCCTAATGCATTACTGTGGCAGACAGATGCATGTGTTCAGCTCACCGGCTCTATTTACCCCTCAGCTGTTTTACATGGACAGGATTCAGCACAGAGGGGCTGCATAAGGGTGAATCTCACCTGAATCAAAACTTGTCCAGTCATACTTTACCCCAAAGTCAAAAGAAAAAAATTATAAATTGCAGTTTGCATTAGAAGAATGAGGCCTGTTTTTAGGACCATTACAATCTTACCATATACACTCCACCTAAATCCTAGGTTGAGCCTTTTGGGTCTTTTTTTTCAGTGTTTGGGTAGTTTTTGTATTACCTAGCTCTTGTGGTAGATGTAACAACCCAGTGTTTGGGTAGTTTAAATGTATATAGTTTCATTTTATGCAGAGCAACATACAGGGGCGCGATGTGAGTCACCTAAACGAGTATTTTAAAAAAGTTCAGAGGATTTAAGTTAATCCGTAATCCTTCATTCATGTGTGAAGTAAAATATATATATTTTTTTTTAAAGCTAGAATTATAGTCGAAATTGATCAACCCAATTTGCTGGCTAAAATTAACCCAACATGTGTCCGGTTCAATATTTACCCAGTCATTGGGTTAAAACAACCCAACACTTGTATATCCACTAAAAACACTGGGTTAAAAACATAAACTGTGCTTCGTTGTCCTCAAAATCTTACAGTGCAAATAAATCTTAATGGTCCTTAAAAAGACTTGTTAGGAACAATATAGTCTTTTCTTTGGGATTTTAAATGGAATATGTTCTTGACAGGTGTTATGAGATTCACCCATGACCTCTGACCCCAGAGAGTATTGTCAGATCTGACATAAACAGATCAGAGATGCCATAAAGAAGCAATAGAGTAGATACTTTTATGCACTCGACCCATGATTCCCATAAACCTGAGCCCAGTTCCAGCAGACTGCCGTCTCAGAGCTAGAGGAATGGCATGGGATTGCCAGTAGACGTGAATGTAAAAACGACTGAATTGGAGGTCATATAATGTGAGCTTTGTCCATTAAACCCTGGCCTCATAAATACTTCCATGTCCACACGTTATGAAAAACACTCAATGGAGTCTAGACAAAAGGCAATCAGTGCAGTCGGAGCCGCTGATCCACACTAATGGAGTCTCCATAGTCCACGAAACTTCACCCTTCATGAAGAACAGCTGTGCCCTGAAAACCCAGAAACCCACACCTTTCTGATGCACTATAAACACAAGAATATCAAGTATAAAGAATAAAAAGCTTTGTAGCTTTTTTAGTATGAATTAGGGATGTGACGGTGAGGATATTTTCCCACCGGTTAATCGACGTGTGACAACACCGGTAATATTGGTATCACCGGCGGAGGCTTTTAAATCGCTAATTTAAAGGCAAGCGTAAAATGCGCTTGCATGCATAATGGTGCGGTCTTGCAGAGCATCACTGTTTTGTTATTGTGCCCTGAAGTGACCCTTCGCTAAGCCCCGCCCTCCCTAGTTACTGTTGCTACGCCTGACAAGCGTTCGCGCCTGGCACGTCTATTACAGTGTGTATGCACCGGTGTCAGACATTCCCCATGAGATAATTAGTCATTTTTGGCGAACATGTGAAATATCTGAGAGAGCAAGACAAAAGGGACTGCAGTGTGCATTCGAGGGATATATCCACGACATAATATGCAACCGATTAGAGAATAATTTCATAAAAATTTAAGCTAAAGCCTATAGTCCTAGCGCAGGCAGCAGCGCCTCATACGCTGACCATTCACATGGGAAACACAATAATCTAATAATTATAAATCAAACAGTTTATCCATAAATCTTGTGGAATAACACTAACACCGGGAGAGCCGCGATCGGATTGGGTTAAAGTTACTCAGTCAGGTAGTAGGCCGTCGATTAACAAAATGCTGAAATTTATTTTAAAGTATGTCAGTGAGCCTCCGTCTTGTCTTTAATCATCTTATTTTACGTTAAAATGCATTATGAACAAAAAACCGTCATTATTTCAATAGGTGTTTTTTAGGCTTGCTACGGTAGTCAGTGTTACACGGTGTTCAGTCGCAACACCGGTTTCATCACTTGCCCACCGCGACACCGCCAAGAAAAAAAAAAAGTTTAAAGCGTTGAAAATATTTAACGCAATTACGCAGTATCCGTTAAGTCCTGCACACACACACACACACACACACACACACACACACACACACACACACACACATGACCCACAGAAAAGATGCGCGTCAGTATCAAGTTCTCTTTCGGTCTTGAAGAAACCATAACACACACAAATTATGCCAAAATGTCTGTTTTGTTGAGTGTCCTCATAAGAGTCTCATAAAGTCTTAAATGAACCTAGAGATTTGTGAGAAACCATACTGAACGTTATTGAGTGCACTTATTCAATACCACATTGCACTGCAGTAACGAGTGTACAGCTTATGTACGCTCAACGGCTGTCCGAATTCGCTCACTCGTTTTCATTCACTCCTTCAAGTGAACAGTATTAGTGGACTAATGTAGGGAATAGGCCTTACTTAGTGAATGAGGGTTTAGGGGCCGATTTCGGATTCAACCCATGTTCTCAAGCAGTGAAAAATAGAGGAGACTGGCAACGCGCTGACAGACAGGACCGAGCAGGTAATATTATGGAACAAAGTCTCAACTTTCAAATTTGGTCAGTCAAAGAAAATTAAACAATAAATATGCCTACCGTTTTGTGGCTCTTTAATGTGTCGTGACAGATTGCCTCAGCTAAAGCCAAGTTCAAATCCACCGATGTTAATCTACTAACTCTCCTGACTGCTCTGTTGGACAAAAATGGTGGATTTTGATTGGTCAGATCACATGTCAATCAAACTCCCTGCGATGGATGAATTGACGCTAATTTAAAAGTTAAAGTGAAGTGCGCACTGCCGCACCAGCTTTTTATAAGCGTTGTTAAAAAAAAAATAGTTTAGCTTTCAAATTAGCGCCAATTCAGGACACAATAACAAAACAGTGCTGCTCCGAACCACCGCACCAATATGCATGCCTGTGCAAACGCGCGCATTTTACGTTTGCCTTTAAATTAGTGATTTAAAAGCCCCCGCCGGTGATACCGGTCTTACCGGTGTTGTCACACGTCGATTAACCGGTGGGAAATATCCTCACCGTCACATCCCTAGTGTTTTTGTTAATCCTGTAGACATTTAGTTGTGAATGGGGTCTCCCACACTGCTGATCCACGCACATCATTTCTCCCCTTGGCTTTTAGATTTTCAGGAAGGAAAAAAAATCCACTCCCCCTTCCAAACGTTTAGGATACTGGGTATCAGATTTGCACAATCCATACGCACAACGCTTCGGCATGTTTCCCTCGCTTGAAAGCTTGCCAGACCTCCCGGCCCTAGTTACGGTTGCTAAGATACGATTGGCCAGTGGCGGTTTTCGGGCGTGGCTTAGCGAAGGGTCAATTGGCGCATTTTTTTTTTTTTTTTCTGGTGCGGCAGCGTGCACTTCATTTTCACTTTTAAATTAGCGCCAATTCATCCTTCGCATGGACCTGACTAATCAAAATCCACCATTTTTGTCCGATAAAACAGTCAGGAGAGTTAGTAGATTAACGTCGGTGGATTTGAACTTGGCTTTAACTGAGGCAATCTGTCACGACACATTAAAGAGCCAGAATACGGTAGGCCTATTTATTGTTTCATTTACTTTGACTGACCAAATTTTAAAGTTGAGACTTTGTTTCAAGTCAAGTCAAGTCATCCTAAGTCATCCTATCTCTGTAAAAAGCAGCTTTTTACAGAGATAAACATATAATTTAAGGTAACAGAGATTGGTTTGGTTTTACAGTGGTTCTTGAATAATGTTTTTTCCGGCTAAAGTTAGTTTGATTGATTCACTTCATTTGTCATTTGTTTTTAAATTAGGGGCCGCTTAGACGGCACCGTTCTCTCTTAACAGACTTTAAACGCGAACCTGTGATAGACGCTGATGGCGTTCACATGCGCATTAAGAATTGATTCTATAGTTATGTGCGTTTGAATAATTAAATATTACCTGCTTGGTCCATAAAATGAAGTTAACGAACAACCTCGATCCATCAGGAAACGCAGGTCGCTGAATTTCACTGCGCTTCATGAAGAGTTCTGAGTGAGTAAGAACTTACCTTTGTTCTTTGATTAATATTAATGACATTTTAAGACCAGCCGCTGCTGACAGAGACGCGATCTGACACGCCTGCCCTTTTCTCACAAATCTCTACGTTCATTTAAGACTTTATTTAAATCATTTCAGACTGCTCTTATGAGGACACTCGACAAAACGGACATTTTGGCATAATTTGTGTGTGTTATGGTTTGTTCAACCCCGAAAGAGAACTTGATACTGACGCGCGTCTTTTCTGTGGGTCGTGTGTGTGTATATGTGTGTGTGTGTGTGTGTGTGTGTGTGTGTGTGTAATAGGCAGGACTTAACGGATATTGAGTAATTGCATTAAATATTTTTACCGCTTTAAACTTTTTTTTTTGCGGTGCCGCGGTGGGCAAGTGATGAAACCGGTGTTGCGACTGAACACTGTGTAACACCGACTATCGTAGCAAGCCTAGTATGAATATGTTAGCCGAAGTGTTATGGATAAGCTGGTGTGTTCCAAAACAATGACACAATGACAAAATTCACATTTAGGAGATATAAGCTTTCATAACTTACAGTCTCTCACTTCCACTAAAATTGATTTTTATGACGTCACATCTTCTGTCCAATCAAATGCTCTCTAGAATCTGAAGCTCCGCCCCCTCTGCTATAAACACCACCTTGCCGAGGCGAGCGTTGACACATCACAGAGTAATATGTGTTGGAGTGTGTGTGTTCGGTTGCTCAAACGCTCGAGTTTTATTCCGTTTTTCCAAGTGTACGTTTGTTTAGAATGAAATTAATGAATCCTCTACTATTGAATCCATCGCATCATCAGCGCACGGATTCACTTCCATAGTGCTGTCAGTCTGTGAGGTAAACTAAACGCCATTGGCTATTTGAAAAATGGGAGGAGCCATTCAACATGTCCCGTCTCAGCTTCCTGTTTCAGTGGAAATTACGTCAACGAATCAAACAAAGCTGCAATTTCAGCTGGGGCTTTAAATTGTTATGTCTGAAACGCATTGTCAAAAATTAAAATTCACACACGCTTGTTTCAAATGTTTTAAACATGTTTCAAACCCATTTGACTTTCTCTCATTTGTGAAATGCAGAATATTTACATAGTACGTCGTATTACTTGACAGTAATCCCTATTAACTACATATGCACCGATAGGATTTTTTGAGGATGATATCGATTTTAACAAACAATTATTGGCAGATACTAATATTTGTCATTAAAATAGATTTCATCATGTTTTAAATCAGAAGCTCTAGCTTTTTTCAGTGCAGAGACTTGATTCATATTTTTAAGAATGTTGTAAATAAACATGTATAACATGTTATATATATACACAAATTAGTTTTGGGAGCTTTGGTGTAGAATAAGATTATCGCTCAATAATGACTAAATTTCATTCTGTTCTTTACACAAATCTATCATATGGCTTATGGCCTATTAAAAATATAGTCATATGGACTACTTTCATGTTGCAATCAATCTCAAATGTCTCTTAGTATAGTTTCAGTAGAGGTCTCAATGATGTCTCTAACTGCGCCAAATATACCAAAGTCTGCAATCCAGTGTGAGATTTTTTAATTTAATAATTCAAATAGAATTAAAATTTTAATTAGTGAGATTTAATATGAACTCATTAGAATTCTCATCACTACCCAGTTGTATAATCTGTTTAGACGTTTTAAAAGTAAGTCATTTTTTTTTCTTCTTCAAGACTGGTCCTAACTTTTTGAAGTCTGTTACATACGGTTTAAGATCGATTACCTCTTGTTTAACTGATAGTTGGATAGACTAGTTCTTAAGACAGTTTTAACATAGTGGATAAGTTTATACAACTGGTCCCAAAAAATGTATGACTACAATTTTCTGTTTCTATATCTTTTAAGGAATTTTAGGAAAAGTGAATTTGAAGCAAAAATAAGTTTTCATTTGAAGCATGAAACTTAAATGCCATGAGCCGTGAAGCAAAATTTACGTCTGAGGACGGTAACACTACGTTCCTGTAGCACAAACAGTGAGCATTGTGCTTGCAACCACATGGTTGTGGGTTTGATTCCCAGGGAATGCATGAACTGATGAAATGTAAATCTTGTTAAACATGCTATTTTGCTTTGGATAATTGTATCTGCCAAATGCATAAAGGTAAATGTAATGGGAAGTGTGTGAATGATGTAGTGTGTGTGTGTGTGTGTGTGTGTGTAAGTCTACTCAGGTGTATATTATGATGTCAGAGCAGGTGTGACACTCTTGTAGTGTTAGACTCGGGACACATGTGGTGAGATTCAGCTCATTTCCACAGCATTCATCAGTCATGCACATTCAGAGAGAGAGAGAGAGAGAGACACACACACACACACACACACACAAACGCACACACACACACACAAACGCCACAGAGGGTCTTTCAGTCATGTAGGGCATCTCAGGTGTGATGCAGTAAAGTAAACACGATGAAGAGTGTAAACATCTTTCAGCTGTAATTGCTGGTCTACCACTCAGACCTCACACAAGCACACACAAACACACACACACACACACACACACACACACACACATACACACACACTCACAAACAAACACGTACAGAAATGTTCTGTGTGGTTTACGTGGCACATGCAGCATAATCCATTAACAGATACACATACACCTGTTGCCAGGTGCTGAGTGGGGTGGGGGTGTGTGTGTGTGTGTGTGTGTGTCTATGTGTGTGTGTGTGATGGGTAGGTTTAGGGGGTCGGGTTAGTGTGTGTGTGAGATGGGTAGGTTTAGGGGTCGGATTAGTGTGAGTGTGTGTGTGTGTGTGTGTGTGTGTGTGTGTGTGTGTGTGTGTGTGTGTGTGTGTGTGTGTGTGTGTGTGATGGCTAGGTTTAGGGGTCGGGTTAGTGTGTGGGTGATGGGTAGGTTTAGGGGTTAGGTTAGGGATGCAACGATACCGCTTTTTCAAAACCGATCCGATCCGATCCCAAAATTCTGAGTATCGGCCGATACCGATACCAATCCGATACCAGCGCAGTTTTTTTTTTTAAATCAAGTAGAATTTCAATAACTGTGTGTTGAACTGATAATCACTCTTTTGTGTGTTAAACACCATCTACTTAATACAGACAACTTCATTATAAAGAAAAACAACAAATCCAAAAAATATATGATCATAATATATGACAAAAATGCTATTATAAACTAGATTAGTGGATAGTTCAGCAGTAAAATCTAGTCTAGAAATATCACGAGTGCACAATAATTGTATAAAATCTGAACATTTAGTGAAAAAAAAAACATTTAGTGGGGAACAAATGAGAGACAATAAGTGTAACACTAAATCTTGTAAAACGTTACACATTGCTCTTTATATTGTTGTAAAATACATTCATGAAAAACAAGATAACAAAAATCAAAAAGATAATTTTTTATAGTAGCCTAGGCTATGTAATTTGAGACATGTTTTAAATGTATAGCACAGCTGTTTAATGAGGCAGCAACATATGATAGATAGGACAGAACAAGAAAGGCTATTAATAATCCTTCATTGCGCAAAAGGCTCCAACACAGTGCGGCACAAAGCGCTTATGCACATCCCGAGCGCAGAATGATGCGCTTGAAGCAACACGGAGTCACAGCGCGCAGCACGTCGAGTCCGCATTGAAAAGTTCAAAGCACAAAGGAAATACATATTGATGCGTAGTGTATTATACAGTATCTATCTCTATGCAATAGTTTATTGAGCCTTTTCTTTTAACAGTTTTAAATATCAGTTACTGTGCGCGTGAAGAACAATTATAGTGCTCTCCAGTGTTGTGATCTAACAGACACATGGTAGAAAGTAACATGATTTAGTTACAGCAATAAAGTCCAGCAATATAAAGTTGTTTTATGCGAAACCATAGACCTTTATCTACAGATGAAGTATAATAATATTAACATTGAATCATCTTGGAGAGAGTTTCATCATGTTGACTGTCGTACCCGAACGTGACGCGCTGTTTGATGCTGAATGGAGAATGACTGACAGCCGCAGCAGAGGGAAAAAGTTTGCGTGATCTTGAATTTAATGACTTAAATATTAATTTATATCTCACATTATACTACATAATGGCTTCAGAAAACTTATAAGATAGTGCACGAAAACTTTATGGTGCTTTATAATGTTTTTGTGCCTTTTGTGGGGCAAATATTTGTGCCTTTTGTGGGTTAACTATAACACAGAATAGTAGAACGTTAGGTCAGTGTGAGTGTGTGATTGGTAGGTTTAGGGGTCGGGTTAGTGTGTGTGTGTGTGTGTGTGTGTGATGGGTAGGTTTAGGGGTTGGGTCAGTGTGAGTGTGTGATGGGTAGGTTTAGAGGTCGGGTAAGTGTGTGTGTGTGTGTCATGGGTAGGGTTAGTGTAAGGGTATATAATATACAGTTTGTACTATAAAAACCATTACGTTTATGGAGAGTCCCCACAAAGATAGTAAACCTGACGTGTGTGTGTGTGTGTGTGTGTGTGTGGCCAAACTCTGAACAGGTTGTGATTAAGCTGTCAGTGTTGATGAGTGCTGGGTCGAAAACCAGGCTGTGGTTGCTTGACAGTAACTATGTAGCTTAATTAACTGAATAAACAAGCTAGGGAATTCCGGCTCTTTTTAGGGAACCAAACCGGATCACTACTGTTTCTGCTGATAGTGTTTAATTTACTGTTGGTTACAATAACACCGTCGTACGCTCGAACAAGCTGATGGAGACGCACCTAATTCGCATTTGTTTGTTATTTGCAAACTTTGCTTCACGTTTGGATAGAAACCCAGCTTTTGTGCTAATTTCATTCATAGAGTTTACATCCACTCACTTCACAAACTCATTATTGCGTAGTGATTTTAGTGTTTTATATAGCTATAATATCGTGTTATTTCCTGGCTCACTCGTTCTGCCGAATATTTTCCGGATTTGTTATTTATTTTAAAGCCATTATCCGTGCTTTTCCCAATAAGATATTCTGTTTCAAGCACATTCCTTCTTGCAATCATAGTTGGCTAATAATGCTTTTAGGAAACGTTTCCCGTACAACGCCGTAACTCGCTGCTTACCTATCAAAGTACGATGCATCGTTGAAGAAATCAACTAGCTAGTCACGACTGTTTCCCGAAACCGTTTTGTTGCAAATTGGTCGTTCAGCCACATTGGTTAATGATGTCACTCAGGTCATGGAGTAATAACTACTTTTAATGAATCCGTTTGAGATCGAATTAATGCTAGATGTTTTGCTATATTACGGACACAGAATCTGAGGACTATTTCTAATTTTTTTCAGTTATTTTGCTTTATTTCCAGATTCAATCAGAGGCTCGTTCTTACGCACACACACATACGCACACTCTTCAAGAACGACGCTTTAAATCTCTTGACAAACTAAAAGACGTAAATGACATTTGTATGTATTCTAAATAAAAGATACAGATTGTACTGAATGTTAACTTACTTATTTTGCTCAAGATCAGGGTTTATTGAGTCCACATGTCATGCAAACAATAAACTCTGCTTCTAACCACAGCTCGAGATCTGTCGTTACAAACACACAACATTGCGATGCTGTTTGCGAATGTTCGTTAGAACGATGGTTTCGGGAAACACAGACTCGTCGAGCTGCTGATAAGGACGAAACTTGCGAACATAGTTAGCTAACGATGCTTTCAGGAAACACACCCCAGAGCTTTAGGTTCACAGCTAAGTTCTCTTAAGGGAACTTGGTTACACTTTATTTGGTAGCACTTTATTTTACAGTGTCCTTGTTACATATGTTACATGTACTTACCATAGCAATAACAGTAAATTATGCATAATTACATGCAACTAACCCTCAACCTAACCCTAATCCTACCCTAACCCAATAGTGAGTACATGCTGTTAATTAATATTACTGAGTACTTAAATATATAATTACACTGTAACAATGACACCTTAAAATAAAGGATTGTACACTTTATTTTAAGGTGTCATTGTTACAGTGTAATTATAGATTTAAGTACTGAGTGATATTAAGCAACTACATGTACTTACTATAGGGTTAAGGTAGGATTAGGGTTTGGTTGAGGGTTAGTTGCATGTAATTATGCATAATTTACTGTTATTGCTATGGTAAGTACATGTAACATATGTAACAAGGACACTGTAAAATAAAGTGTTACCAGGAACTTTCTGGAAGTGCACTGTGAAAAGTCTGTAGAAAAAGAGCTGGTTCCTTTTAGCACATGATGAAAGGCAAATACTTTAACTGTATCCAATCAAACACTTTGGCCAATCCAATTATGTAGTTACGAAGGCATCTCAGGTGCGGCACTCGGCCCTGCTCTAAACACCAGAAAATAAACCAGCTCCTGCTTTGTGGTTTCCATGTGCGCATGAGGAAGAGAAGCCTAAAACCCTGCATCAATAAACAGCAGTGGCAATCTAGAGACCTGGGGCCTCATTTATAACCATTGCGTCACACAAAACAGGCCCTGAAAGAGCCGGACGCCACTTCCGACGCATAAGTTGTGATTTATAAAAACGCACATGCACGCAAACTCTGAGCCATGCATACAAACATTTTGGCTACGGACTGATGAAGGAGAACCATGTGGATGTGGGTGGTGATGGCACAGTGGATAAGACACATGCCTTTGGTGTGAGAGACCCAGGTTCGAATCCATCGTGAGCAAGACACTTAACCCCTAGTTGCTCCACAGGCGTGCGACCTCTGAAATATAGCAATTGTAAGTCGTTTTGAATAAAAGCGTCACCTAATAAATGAACCACTTTAAATCTTCATTATGAGTCCTAATCATACAGTGCATGTTCACAATAACATTTTAATATATGTTACAGTTTAAAAATAATGATTTAAACTGTTTTACATCTAATATACATATTTAGATTAAATATGCCATTCTCATTAATGAAGTTAAGCACTTAAATGACATAAAATCATTACAGAGAAGTAAAAAAAAAATTATAATAAATAGAAATATTTGTAGTGGATGCACTGCTTTTGAACACTTTTACTGTGGCATGCTGTGTTTTAATGTTTGCTTATGATAATGGCAGAACTCATGGTGTGAGAAAATATTTTCATGCAAATAATAATCAATAATGCACGATAAGGCCTATCTGTTTCCATTAAAAAAGTATAAAGCAATAGAAAATACTATTTGGCCTGGGCAAAAGATTGAGAAAGATTTTCTCTGAAATGCATTTATTTGATTTATTTATTTATTCAAAAACAAGGCAAGAATAGGCTACTATATGATTTTTAGCAATGTAATGTGACGCACATCCGTATCTAATATTTTTCTAATGTCTTGTACCATTAAACATGGTGTCACGTGGATGAAAATTGCATATGCAAATGATATGCAGATGAGGATAGGCATAGTAAAACGAGGCGTTGTAAACTCCGGATATGGTTATTTCAGGGAGAAGCGTGCGCACAATCTTCTGCTGACTGGGATTATAAAGGGAATTTTGCGCAGGTTCTGGCATACGCACGCTTTTATAAGTGAATATTTTTTGACGTACGCAATTTTTGGCTTTTGGGCGCACGTACACTTTTAGTTAGGATCTTACACAGTTTTATAAATGAGATCCCAGGCCACAGAGGTGATGAACCATCAAAAAGCGGATAACTTCAGCCATTAACCCTTAACCTTCTCAGCGTCACCTGAAACTTTATGAAAACTGGGCCTCATTTGGTGTATGAAATAAAGCCATGCTCTCGGAGAGTTCATCAAGGTTGTCCTCGTCTAGTTCGGTTGATCTGCGTCAGAAATGGGTTTAGAGATCAGATCTGGGCGATTTTCCAGGGGCAAGTGAAGACCTTGGCTAAAAGATTGAGTTGCTGCTTACAAAGCCTTTCCAGTTATCACAAATTAGTCCAGTCCTCCTGCAAAAACAGACAGACTTTGTCCAGATTTGTCCACTCAACTCAGTGAAAGCTTTATAAGCCACAGTTACCAGCAGGTATTTTCTTTTTCTTCAAAATTTACCCTATTTAATACACTTACTATTGTCGTCATAATCTTTCACCAAAATGTACTAACCTCTCCTTAAAAAAGGTTACGAATGCTGTAGACTACAGTAAAAGTTAAAGAGTAAAACATCTCAATCAAAAACATAATGTTCATTTATTGTACAGTCATATATACGTTTAGTGGTCTCAAAACCACGCAAAAGATGTTTCACACTGCTAATTTTTTATCACTGTATTTTTCAGTAAATATCTAAACATTCTTAAATCAAGATATGTACTTGAGAAGCAATATTACTTAAGGTTTTCTAAAAAGAAAACTTAAGTTTATATTTAAAACATGGCGTAAATAATTCAAGTTTTATTTTTATGACCCCATTGGTAGATTTTTGTTATTGTTTCATCCATAAAGTAGTTCAATTTTGATGAATATTACGGAAGAGTTTATGTCCTATGTCATTTTGCTTCTCAAGCGAATAGGATTTAAGAATTTTTAGATATTTTACTGAAAAACAAAACAAACATATTTTTTTACAGTCTCATCAGACTTGAAAACTCATTTAAAAGCCGATAAAGTCAAAGTGCAATTAAAACATCTGCTTTAGTCATAAAATAATGCCTGTATTCTATAAAGAGTCGTAATTGTATTAAGAAAATGTAGGTTAGTGTAAAGCACAAACATATTTGAGGGATCTGGAGAGACTGTAATGATGTCTAGATGGGTTTGGGTAAACAGCTCTGTCTGGTCTGGGTGAGACTGTGCAGTGTTGCACTCGTTTAGCACTCGTTCAGATAATTAAAGCAGTGCTCGTCTGCCAGCAGGACAAACAGTATCAGCCTGTACTGTGAGGAAAGACTTCACACAGTGCTTGTGAACATGAGAGGCTAATTTCTAGGGAACATCACAGCCATGAAGTGTGTGCAGTGGTAGGGCATATCAAGTATATAGTGTATATGTATATATAAGTATATATGTATATGTATATATGCTTTCGCACCGGGTAGTTCTAGGATCGAGCCACCAGGGTGTTTCCCGAGAACTAATGGTTCCCTTAGGAACGTTTTCCTGGTTGCGTTCGCACCGCTAGTAGGAACTCTGAAGTGACGTAAGACAAGCTTGTTGTTGGGACTTTTATTTTGACAGCGCTGAGAACGCAAGCCAGAGCCTGAGCAAACAGATCGCAAACTAATGAACACAGAGAATGCGAGCACTGTCTGTAATACGGTATTAGATAGAACTGTTATACATAGAAAGACCGTAATGAAAAGTTATTAGCGTATGCCGTGTGGTTTATATACAGGATCGCTAGCTGAGCAGAAACACATAATCATGTTTCTCGTTGCCCCCTTCAAAAGTTGTGTTGTATTTTCTCCTCAGCGTAAAGGTTAAGAGGTTCATCTATCCCCGTTTTACATATTCGTAGAGTTAGTTTGTGGAGTAAATATATAGGCTGTAATCCTTGTGTTTACACAGCTTTTTTAAAAATGGCGGGTGCTTGTGTTTCGCGTGCATTCGGCCAATCAGCGAACACTAACGTCACTGTAGTTTCTATAGCGCTGGTTTAGACCGACTGTGAAGTAGGAGTAAATTAGTTCCTCTAAAGGAGTTCTTGGAACTAAAATTGTTCATAGTTCCTGCGGTGCGAACAAACACGCCAAAATACGGGAACTTCCGCCAATAGTTCTTGGAACTATGAAAAGGTTCCTCCGGTGCAAAAGCCCCTTATGTTGGGTAAATGACACGTTTTTTCCTTGAAAAAAAAATCTTCATGCCTTAAAATAATTTGAATGTAACTTGACACCCTTGCCTCATTTAGTATGTGTGGTTCTATGAATATGCAAATGAGCCCCGCCTCCACTCACTCACTCAGAGATCCACTCGTTGACGATCACACGTTGATCTGATTGGTTATAATGTACTTTGTGACGTCAGAAATACCAGCGATTTCAAAGCGTGTTTTTGAGGCTGTCTTTGGTTCACTGCAGTTTTAAGGAGAAAATACTCAGCAATGCTGTCGACTTACGAATTTACACATGATTTGTCTTATTAAAAACACCAATCAGACATATAAACAACATTAAAAACGTGATTTTCACCAAAGGGGGATTTTAATATTTTAGGTCACAAATCCAACAGTTTTAGGCGCAGTCTGGAGCCCTAAGAAGACAAAAATAGGTGTCTGCATGCCACTCTTAGAGTCCAGACTGGGAATCTATGGGATTTTCTGCTCAGTCAATAAGGAGTCTTTAGTCCTTCCTGATAATATCCAGGAGGATTAATCATCAAAAAGACTGTTTAACCCCAGGACACCTTACTTTTATCCTCCCTGTTATCCTCTGGGTCGATGTAATAGGAGAGAAGTCTGGTTACGTGTATGATTTGACTGATTATATCGGCCTAATTCAGGCCACTTTGTTACAAAACTTCCGTGCACTTGAGAACAGCAGAAAAAACGTTGTCATTTCTGCCCATCCAGATAAGAACTTTTGCACTACTTCTGTAAATAATATTGTTGATGTGTGATTGTTTCTTTCTATTGTTGAAATTCTTTGGCTCTGGTGTGATTTCCTAACATGTATTGCCGGTTGAATGTATTCTTTACATCATTCTTTTGCGAATTATACTCATTCTTGCATCTAGTTCTTGTCTTGCTGAGTATTTAGACTATCACAGAACGTAGTCGGTGGTTCCCTCCCTAATATTAATCTTGGGCAATTAGTCTGGGTTTGATTACTAGACGAAGTGTTACAACTGAAAAAGAAAATCAAGTTTTGCTGTGCATAAAAAGTATATATACATCAGGAGTGTGTAGGTCTGATTAGGAGAGTGCAGGGGACAATATGGGGTGGTGATGGCACAGTGGATAAGACACATGCCTTTGGTGTGAGAGACCCGGGTTCGAATCCACTGTGAGACACCAATGTGTCCCTGAGCAAAACACTTAACCCCTAGTTGCTCCAGAGGCGTGCAACCTCTGACATATATAGCAATTGTAAGTCGCTTTGGATAAAAGCGTCAGCTAAATGAATAAATGTAAATGTAAATATGAATGTGTAGTGAATTTATAGCATTTGAAAAGATGTTTAAGGTAAGGATACTTTCTTGTATCGGAGCATGTTTAAAACTTCATGTGAATTGATTTCTAGAACTTCAAGAGAAAGTCTCAC
Source organism: Siphateles boraxobius (assembly GCF_051911475.1). Lineage (NCBI taxonomy): Eukaryota > Metazoa > Chordata > Actinopteri > Cypriniformes > Leuciscidae > Siphateles > Siphateles boraxobius. Next base: position 515,958 of record NW_027508769.1, read on the forward strand.
AAGTATAAGCTTTCAGTTTCAACATGCAGGAAAACGTCAGGTTAAAGGCGTGTGATCTCTTGCCGAGGGAAAACTGTTGTGCCCTTCTCTCCCTGTTATCTGTCACTGGCAAAGATTCTCTCATTTCCTCTCAAAAGTCTCCGTTTGTACACCAGCAGGAAAAAAATTAATCTTTCAGAGAGTGCACACCATTTTAAAATACTAACATTTATTTCTAAAAAGTTATAATTTATCCTTAAAAAATATGTAGCACGTTCCAAAAACATCAGAAAAAAATCTGATGTTTTTTAAAAGAAACGTACTCTCTCCTGCCAGGTGTAGAAGAAAAAGTTCTGCTGATTACAGCAAAACCTGTCGTTCTTAATTTTAGCCAAAAGCATTTCCTCAGATAACATCGGACACTTCAAAAAAAATATGTATTTTTGTCTTGTTGTTCGGTGCAAATATCTAAAAAAAAAAAAAAAAATCCCCTTTCAAAATTATATCCAGTTTCAAAAAATGATTTGTTCTAGTAAATGCATGTTTAAATCAGTGCCGATGTGTTATTAAGAAGGAGCGCTGGGGCGTGCTATCGAAAATAATTACACAATGTAATGATCTTTATGAATGCTGGGAAATGCTTGGCCTAAATCTGTGGATGATTATCAGCACATCATCATATTAGAGTTGATTTTGGACAACTCTCACAAAGAACAGCCTTCTATCAGAGTTTGTGGCGCTTTCACTGATTTAAGTGGGTATCTGGAGTCGAGCGAAACCAAAACAATGGTTGATGTTTCAATAATGTTGACTCAGAAAGAAACCCAAGCATTTGATATATATACTCGCTGGATGAGTTCATTTTAATTTCTATGTAGACAAGCTTAAAATTTACTAAGGTGAGAGAAAAGCGGCATCATTGTCTCGGAGAGAGAAACCGAATTATAGGATAAAGATAATGTCTGAGAACTAGAACCGAAGCAATCAAATTACTTTTGCTGGTTTACAGTAGATGGCTATGGGAAAACAGTCATTTTCATGGAAAAACGTGGGAATGAACGCAGTCCAGAGTCTGAGGCAACATCATTCAAGAGCCTGAAGTGTTGAAAGCTGGAAACGACAGTGGTTTGGACGTTTATTTGGGTTTATTTTAATAAGATAAAGCAATTTTAACTGTAGACAGATTGTCTCGAAACACAACCTTTAGGTGTTTTTGTGTACAAATTAATATTGCTCATATTATTAAACCTTGGCATATCCACAATACTCTAGTATTCTCAAGTTATGCATGGGCGAGCACCACTTAAATGTTCTTCAGAGAATGTAAAAATCTAGTTTTTATTACCTCTCAGACCAAAAGCTTGCAAAATAAAAGCAAAAGGTGAAATATGAGGACAGGTGAAGAAAAGTCAGTCTGAGGCTAAAAAAGCAATAGTGATCACAACTGATGTAGTGAAACGCTGATACTCTAAAACATAGGTGCTGGGCCATTTAGTGCTTTAAAAACAAATAAAGAACGGTAAAATCAATCCTTTTTGAGACTGGAAGCCAAAGCTAGTGTAATATGCTTGCTCTGACTGGCTTTTGTTAATAACCTGGCCGCAGTTTTTGCACAAGCTGCACTCTGTCTGCTTTTTTAGGCAGTTACATAAAAAGTGCATTACAGAAGTCAAAGTGAGAAAAGACAAAGGCATATGTCTGCTTTTTTCTTCTTTTTTTGCATATTGCAGTAGGTCTGATCCAGAAGTTTCTCAACTAGAGAAAAGTTTTTCAAAAACAAACTTCAGTCTTTACAGTCAAAGGCCAAAAATATAATGTTCATTTTATTTAGTATAGATCGAAATATGTTAAATTTGTGCATTCCTGTACAGTCTAAAAAATGCTGGGTTGTTTTAACCCAAATTTGGGTCAAATATGGACAAACCCAACCGTTGGGTGAAACATTTATTTAAAAATGTAACCCAACGGCATTTTTTAGAGTGTTAGTTAGTTAGCATCCTGTTCACCCTAATTGGGTATGGACGACATACTCTGTGATGCACTTCCATTGTACTCGGTCCATTGCCAAGGTTTGAATATGTTCTTGCCAATCCCGGTCATATTTCTTTCTGCTCAGTCCAAAGGGCACCATGATAAAAGACTCAGCAGTCTTATAAATGTATCTTTTTGTTGTTGTACGAACACCTCCTTTAGGGCGTTTCCAAGAGGGTCCGGGGGTGGCCATAAAGGTTAGTAGTGGTAAGCGACTATTTTGCATACGTAAGACATGTCCTATCCATTTCCAGCGACGCCGGGTAAGTACAGAGTACAGGGGCTCCTTTAGCCCACAGCGTTCTCGGACCTGTTCATTGGAGATGAAATCAGACCGTTGAATTTTTGCTATGCGTCTCAAGCAACGGTGGTCGAATATTTCCATCCTTTTTTGTTGGTCGACTTTCAAGGGCCATGTTTCAGAGGCATACAGCAGTGTCGCTCGAACTATAGCACAGTAAATTCTTGTTTTTGTCTTGATACGAATGTCACGTCTGTTCCAAAAATAATTCAATGCCGCAAAGATTGAGGAGGCCCTTTGTATTCTTGTTTGGACTACTTCATCTGTATTGCCTATTAGGGTAATGTTGCTTCCTAAATAGGTAAATGAAGTGACATGTTCCATTGGTTCATTTTCGATGGTTAGATTATTAATGGAAACTGTAGGGTCAATGTTAGCAGTTATGTATTTGGATTTTTGACAATTTGGCTTCAGACCAAAAGAGGCGGCAATTCGGGTAATATGATCAATCATTATTTGCATGGAGTCCATCGATACTGCAAGGACTGCTATATCATCTGGAAATGTAAGATCAGTGATCTATCGTTCTGAGGGGTAGATGGTTATTCCAAGTGGGTTGTCATCTAATGCTTTTTTGAGTACATGGTCAATAGCAATGTTGAAGAGGCAAGGTGATAGTATGCCCCCTTGTCGCACCCCTGTTTTGGTTGCAAAGGCATGGCCATCTTCGCCATAAGCTCTGACTCTGCAGTTTGTGATTGCATACATTGAAGCACACAGGTTAACCAGCTTATTGGGGATTCCTTTCATTTTTAGTAGAGACCAGATGGTACCTCTGTCGACACCATCAAAGGCTGCTGTAAAGTCCAAGAATGCGACTACTGTTGGTTGTCTAAATTCATGTCGCAGCTCTATTATTTGCCGAAGAGAAAAGATTTGGTCGGTGCAGCTACGACCTGGTCGGAAGCCAGCTTGGGTTTCTCTTGTAGACATTTCACAAATGGGTAGGATCCGATTTAGGAGAATTTGCTCCATGAGTTTGTAGGCATTGGCTAAAAGGGAAATACCGCGATAGTTCTTGCAGTTTTTCTTTTCACCTTTTTTGAAGATAGGTATTATGATGGCAGTTTGCCAATCCATTTCGTCCGCCTGTTTTCATCCGCCCATATTTTGGTATAAAGGTGGTATAGGTCCTGTATTAGGCTAGGGTTGTCAGTTTTAAAGAGGTCAGGAGGTAGACCATCTACTCCAGGGGCACGGCCGCTCTTAAGGCATTTAATGGCTTTTTGGATTTCGTCCAAAGATTGTGGCTCTTCACTTATTTTGTAATTTAATAGAGATTTGCATTGGTTTATGGCTTGGGTTGCCTGTGGAGGATCTCGATTTAACAGTTCGGAAAAATACTCACACCATCTGTCATGTAGTTGTTCCTTGCTTTTGATGACCTGGTCATGCTTGTCTAATATGGTTCTGCTGATAGGTTTCGAATATTTCCTTGCCAGATTGTTGACTAATCGGAATAGTTTCTTACAATCCCCTCGATTTTGGGCATTTTCCAATTCTATAGCTTGGTTTTTCCAAAAGATTTCCCGGTCCTGCTTGGCAGAACGTTTTATCTGCCTGGCTAATTCAGAAGCAAGGATATGATTGTTATTGTTTCGTGCAATCCTCCTTTGATAGGATAGGGAAATGGTGTTTGTGCTAATCCAGTCACCCAAGTTGCCCACATAGGATTTGTGGGTTATTATACAGCGCCCATAATCGCTGTCGCCAGAGCCTCTTAGTCAAAGCAGCAGCACCACGTGCAGGTGAGGGTGACATTTGGTTTTGAGAGGCTGTATCTTGCGCATCAAAACCCTCGCTGCCAAAAAGTCAAATTTTTAGAGTGTAGCTCAAACAGTAGAGATTGGCGCTTGCAATGCAAAGGTCGTGGGTTTAATTCCCAGCAAATGCATGCACTGATACAATATATACCTTGCTATGCAAGTTGTTTTGAATAAAAGCATCTGCCAAATGCATAAATGTAAACTTTGTATTTTGATAGGTGACTATCAAAGGCATTCTTTTGCAAATCCATTTTGCATTCAGATACAGTAGATTTGGGACCTCTACATGTCCTGCAGTTCAACATGCTTTAATCTTTCATTGATTTGCTAACATCTTTTATAATGATAATGCCGTTTTATGACCTTATTAATTGAGACTGCATGTAATATTTGAGCATCTGAGGAAAATTATAGATCCTTATTTGGAATATGATTACCAAACATATATAAATCTACTGTTCAATTAAATTATTAACCAGTTAAAACAGTCTAGAAAAAGATCAATTGAGTGAAATTCCAGGCCTCCTAAAAGACCCCGAAATATTCTTTGTTGTAATTGAATCAGTGTGTAATTTAAGTGCTCTGTTAATATCAAAAGCTTAAGACATGATCTGTAAGTAGTGGAAGTCAGTGGTTTGCACTCTAAAAATTGCTGGGTTGTTTCAACCCAAATTTGGGTCAAATATGGACAAACCCAACCGCTGAGTTAAGTTTAATATTTAAATTTTTAACCCAACTGTTGGGTTTGTCCATATTTGACCCAACTTTGGGTTGAAACAACCCAGCATTTTATACGTGTGCATGAATACAGATTCGGTAACATTCAGATATTCCTGGAAATCTTGCGGATGAAGAGCTCACAATGAGAAGTGCCGAGTTGGATGTGTTCGGAGGGACTGGAAGCAATAACCAGAAGTCAGAGACATGGATCATTTCTCTATCTGCTAACGATCTCGACAACTGACTTGCTCATTTGTTTTCCGCCTTGTCTTTGGATTTGAAACCGGCGGTGGAAAAGTGAAGGCTAAACCATGAGTTGGCTACGTGTACAGTAGCTGGACAGCTTGGGATTTTCCAGGGTTTAGTGGGAACAGAAGCAGTTCTCAGGGTAGCACAGGGACCTTACTGTGATTTTAAAACAAAACATCAAAATAATTATCCTAAAAAAAGATCTTATAATCTTTATTGCTTGTGCTAATAATAATTTAGGATAATATAAGACATTCTACTGACCATAAATAACTTTGTAACTGCATGTCAACTAAAAAATCAGAATGCTGGGTTAAAAACAACCATTTCTGGGTTATTTGTCAACCCGGTGCTGGGTAAATATTGGACAGAACACATGCTGGGTTATTTTTACCCAGCTTGTTGGGTTTTATACATTAACCCATTTGCTGGGTTGTTTCTTTGACAGTGCTTGGTTAGTCAATTTGATATTGAAGGTTTTTCATTTTAAATGATAAAAATGCACTCTAAAATCTATTATATATATATATCGTAATTCCTCAAATAAAAACCGGGACCTTTATTTACCTGAACTGCAGAAGGTAACCGGCTTTTATTTGAAGCAGGCTTTTATTAGAGGCAGGCCTTTATTTCTAATTCCATCTTTTTCATAAATAATAGGATTGGGCCGATAGATGATGCAATCATCATCCCGATGGCTGACAGACATCACTATGTTGAGACGGCATCGCGATCCCCCCGCCCGCCCTGTTTCCATGGTGATGCGTCATGCTTGGCACGCACGTGATTCACCACAGCCAAACTAGCGCTGTATGACAGATGTAGCAATTTTTTTTCTAAATATTAACAAACTTGCTTAAACTTCCAAACTCCGATTCTCAAATACATATGTAAGTAAGTTTGTTGTGTCGTTTAAAAACCTTTAACGTTATAAATGATCTTTATCTGTAACGTGAGATGTTTGTTTGGGCCGCAGTTCAGAGATTCCAGTCTGTTGGATTTATTACAGCACGTGAATTCATCAGTTTCTCACGAAATACATTACAGTAAGTCGCCGGTGAACTGGGAGAAGAACAGAGTAAACTTAATAGTTACATGCACTGTGATATGAATAAAACACCTCGGCAAATATATTTGAATGAATTGTTATTGCCGCTTCAGAGGCCCGGCGTTTAAGTGACTACCGGTTTTTATTTGAGGAATTACGGTATATATATAGATAGATAGGTATACTGTAGGACAGGAAATGTTCATAAACAAATTTTTTTATTCAATGGCAGGTCGGTCTTTTACAGTCACAAAATACTCAAACATATTTAGTAAATGTTTTAGGCCATGACAGGAGCAGCAACAGCAGCCAATGGGAATCAGTGGGAAGAAACTGGTATGGTAAAGTAAAATGTGAGACTACAGTCATTTTCCTTTTTAGTACAGTAATAATTGATAGGAATACAATGTAATACAAACCTTAATTTCATTCAGGAATTTCCCCTCAGGAAGTTTTCTCTCAGAAAATAACTCAAAATGACCGTTGACAAATGTTTCCAGTTTGAACCGCTTTGGCGCAGACCACCCAACATTAGGTTACGTTGACCCAGCGCTGGGTAGGTGTGCGATAACCCAGCAGCTGAGTTACAGAAAAACTACCCAGCACTGGGTAAAAAATAAAATTAAAAATAACCCAATAAAATGACCCAGCAGGCTATGAAAGCTTATTTTCACCACAGAGTTAAAAATAAAAAAGACATCTTATCTGACGATTGTGACTTTTTTTCATCACAGTTGCGAGTTTACATCTCACATCTCAGAATTGCTTGATATAAACTCACAATTGTAAGAAATACACTTAAAATTCTCTTTGTTCTCAGAATTGCATTTTAATATATCTTATATCTCACAGACTTATAATACAAAATGTAAACAACGTAAAATAATGAAAAAGATGTAAACTCGCAATTGTGAGATAATTATCTTTTAAAATGTTTTATTCTGTGGCGGAAACAAGCTTCCATAGCAGGCTGAACCCCGCACTTGGGTTAAAAAATTAAAAAAATAACCCAATAAATTGACCCTGCAGGCTGAACCCAGCATTTAGGTTAAAAAAAAATTATAAGCAGTATGTCTTTTTTTTGTTGCAGAAAACATTCTGAATTACGCTTCACGACAGACATTTTTCATGGATGCTTGGACAAATGAATAGGTGACTTGATGCCATATAAACTTTCATTATGGGTAAGAGTAACACTTTCAACATGTTAATTTGTGCAGAACTGGTGGTTAAAGAATCCTATGCTAATGTTAAAAATAATGAACTTGTGAAATTAGATTTTAAATGTATTTGTTTGCTTTGCAGACAAATCAGCGCAGTAAAAAACCCCAAAGTGCCGAGGGAGAGGTTGACTGAAGTCGTATTTTTACTGCGCTGTGTGTTTTATGATGTGGTTTTCTCAGGGCCATGTTTCCTCCACACAGCCACTCAAACGGAGGCAAAAATAATGAGTACAACTGCACGTCGAGTGAGTAACATGGAGAAAAACCCCCAGCACAATTAGGTGAATTAAATTCTGTTCAAGCCGAGTCTGATTTCCTCCATTAAAGTGAGCAGGGGATTCATTTTATAGAGCAGAACCGTCCCAGTGAATATCCCTGGCGTCAAAATAGCTGCCCTGTCGCCTAGCGCACAACTGTATTTTAAACAACTTGATTAAGTTGAAATAACCACCCCACCCGAGAGGCAATGAGTTATTACTGCAAAGTACAGACGGCTTTACACCCCGCTGGCAAAGCAAACACAAAAATGCCACATTGCTTTTTGCAGGAATGCTTAGAGTTTTAGCGTACACATCAGTAAAGACAATGATTATACAGTATTATTGATTTACTGACACTATCAATTGAGAGAAAAATGTTAAAGTCCCCCTGTAGTTGATCATTTTATCCCTTAAAACTCATCTTTGATCACCAAAATTACATATTTAAGCATTTTTACCTTCTTTATGCCTTAAAATATCTTGACTGTAACTCGACACCCTTGCCTCATTTAGTATGCGCAGTTCTATGAATATGCAAATGAGCCCCGCCTCCACTCACTCACTCAGCTCAGAGATCCACTCGTTGACGATCACACGTTGATCTGATTGGTTACAAGGTAGTTTGTGACGTCAGGAACAACAGCGATTTCAAACCGTGTTTTTGAGGCTGTCTTTGGTTCACTGCAGTTTTAAGGAGAAAATACTCAGCAATAATATCGACTTATGAATTTACACATGATTTGTCTTAAAGCATATATAGACATATAAACAACATTAAAAACTTGATTTTCAGCACAGAGAGACTTTAACTGAATTGAGCTGAACTGAATCTAGCATCGTCACTGTTATTGAACTGAACTGAATCAACATTGAACGGATTTTGCATTTTTAACACTGTTTTTTTTCCCCTCAACTTAGTTTAATGCACACTGAAGATAATCCAAATATAACCCTAAACATAGACGAGATCAGAAACTTAAATACAAGAGACAAACAAGGTAATCAATCATACACAGCTGAAAAGAATGACGAATCAAATTAACATGGGCGATAATAGTTAAATTTTGTGATGATATAAACTATCAAGCCATAGAGATTTGCTACAAACTGTATATCGCCATATGTATACTGTATACTGTATGTGTGCGGATAAAGATGGACATACTTTAATTTTGATAAAATTTGAAGAATTAAAAAAAATATAAATATACATTATCAATAAAATAACCCATGCAGGTATTTTGCAATCATTTAAAGAGGAGATATTATGTTTTTGTACATCTTCATTTTTCGCTGCTGTTTGAGCATTAAAAAGCTCCAGTTATTCTCTATATCAGTGTCAGTGTTTGAAACGCCTCCATTGTAGTCTTGAGTTTCTTCCGGGAACGAACACGTCACAATATTCATAATTTAAGTAATTCATACGCAGAATAAAGGGGCGGGGCCTGGTTGAGTTGGTTAGTAGTGTGTTAAACTGGTGGCTATGGTAAGGGGCGGGACATTTCCCAAACACACTCGAAGCGCTCAACCAATCACAACACACTGATCCAGCCGGCCAATCAGAGCACAGTGTTCTTTTCAGAGGGAGGGGCTTTATAGAGACAGGAAGTAAACAGAGCGTTACTGACAGACTGGGAAGAGAGGAGCCGCAACAATGGAGAATATGAGGAAAATAATCAACATTCAAGCAGGAAAACCTGTTCTAGTAGAGATCAAAACAACAGCAACATTTCTCTTTATATAGAACATTTTTGGCTTTAAATTTGAGTCGAGAACTCTAGGGTTTCTATATGGAAGCCCACTGAACCTTTTTTCTTACAGTAATTAATGTGAAGTAGCTGCTCTGTGATTCCCCTGGTTGTGTGAACGGTGTGTGTGTGTGTGTGTGGGAGAGACAGCCAGTCTGTTGACACTGGGCGTCTCCGCGGAAAAACAGATCGTCTTGCTGACGCTTCGTCAGACATCAGCCGCCCCCCCACCCTACAAACTGCAATTGAAGGCAGCTGTGTGTGTGAGCTGATATCTGTGGGGTCTCGAACCCTCACACTCACTGTTTATCACTGAAGAGTGTGTCTGAATGCTAAAGAGACCCTTCTGAGACTGAGAAACACTACAGTATAGACTTCATCCAGCCTTCTGGTGCCTTATTGTGTCATTGTGTTGTTGAGTGGGTGGATTTTATTTGGCACCAGACCCTTTAAATTCACAAGTCAGCACAACAAATAGCAAAAGACACACAAAAAAAGCCACTTCACAGACCAAATCAAACTCAGACTGGGATACTTGTTCCATTCAAAAGTGTTTATCACTCTTATATTTGTGCAATTATTATATTATTACCATGTCAGAGAAAATTAAGTTGTAGATCATGCTTAGAAACCGAGGAAACAAATGGAAACAGGAAATAAACACAGGAAAATAGTGTTGCATCCCAATTCGCATACTTTCTGTCCTCAATAGTATTCAAAACTAGAATTAATGTGTGTATGTTTGAATGAGTATTTCAAATATACTTTTTCCGGTTAAAATCCGAAATGCAGATCCGTGCAAACTATTAACGGCCCACAACTTATTGCGCGTTGGGCGAGGATTCGATTAGAACTACAAACATGAATAAAAAGTGCTTAAAAACTACAAACATGGTGGATGTGCGAGACGGTAAAGTATAGAGGTTTATATAAAGCGGTTTAAGTGATTAATAGTCCGTATCTAACCTGACAAAATGATATTTCTTCGATGTTATCCACATATTTCATCTCCAACAGCATTGGGAAATTTTAAGATACTTTTGGTCAGTAACTTTTATATGCATCATTATGCAAACACATGAGGAGAGATCAACGTGCTGCTATTCGTCTGCGATACTGTAGGAAATTAAATTAAATTAAATGTATGTAGTATGTCCCAAAGCTTGCCTACTATTCTGCTACACACTTAGTAGGTACTTTTTTCTTCACAACAACAGTACATATTTTTAGGTCATAGTATAAGTAGGCGAATTCGGACTCACCATAAAACTAGGAATATAACAGGAACATAAAAAAATAAGAGTCTCTGAACAAAAATTAAAGCCATTACAATTATACAGTCATTTTATTTAAATTTGAGTCATATTTTTAATAGTATGAAAGTAGTTCGTGACAAGATTACAATTAGTTTTGCACTCTCATTTTCAGGCCCGGATTTAAAAGACTATTAATAGTCAGTAATATTACCAATAGTCAAAGCATTTCACTTTTTTGCATCCCAGTTTCTACATTGTTCTACCAAATCCAAAATGATTACTACAGACTGACACCTGACATTTAACAAATACAGATTTTTTTTTTTTTTGCTCAGTGCGGCCCATCTTTAGAGAGAGAAAAAGCTGCCATATTGAGTCAGACATGTTTTTCCTCTGCGGTGTAATTAAACAAAATCTATTGGTTTTAAACCATCACCACAGACTTGAAGCAAACACACATGACACCCAAACAAACCCACACACACTCTTCATGCACACAGAAAACAAATACCCACACACACAAACCACATGCACAAAAATAAACACACCTACACACACATACACAGGGGATGGTTTGCATGGTCACTTTTACGGAGACCCAGTAAACACATCCAGTGAACCTCGAACAGAGAGAGTCAATTCACATGAAATTTACACGATTTTTTGAATTGTGAGTATTTTCATAATGATTTAGCATATTTTTTATTATATTTAATCTGTATTAGAATAAAGTCACAATGCAAAAAAATATGAACACTACAATAAGCTCGCATTAGCTTATGTTAGTTAATGCATTAATTAACAATGAGCAATACATTTGTTAAAGTATTTATTACACTTTTTGAACGTTAGTTAATAAAAACAGTTAATAATACTAAGTTGTTTGTTCATATCAGCTCAAGTCCATTAAATAATATAATAACAGATGGACATTTTTGTATTAATAATTTATTAGTAAATGTTGAGCTTTGCATTAAACTAAGAACAATTAAAGTATATTTCATTGTTTATAAGTCGCTTTGGATAAAAAAAAAATCTAATAAATGATTACTTGTAAATTTTAGTTCATATTAGCCAATAAAGTTAACTAATGTTAACAAATGAGATCTGTGCTACCAAAAAAAATTTAATTTATGAAAATAAAACAAGCAGTCTATTAACTACTAAAGCAAATATTTGAAATTTCTTTTCAATGCCACAATATTGTTTAAAGTCAATAAGGAGCTTTTCTCTGCAAATATTGATATGCAGTTAATTTTGATTTCATTTTGATTAATGATCATCTCTATCATATAATTCAAATATGATAGACAATATTCAAATTTTTCGAGTTTTACCTGTATGTATGTATGTATGTATATATATATATATATATATATATATATATATAGCATTCTGGTAATGGAGGGTATGCTTATTTTGTGAGGAAAAATATAAATTCAATATTGAAATATAAATAAGCATAGTTACACATACATAATTAAAACATAAAATATCTAAATAAAAATAATAAATAATAAAATTATATTGTTCAGTTGTCATTGAAAAATAACGCCTACAGTATTTTAAGAACATCATAATTTCACAATGCAAAAAAAATGGTTAGGGTAAAGGGTTATATATATATTGCAAATTATTATTTACATTTTTCCTATTGTTTCTATATTTAATTCTGATGCAGTATGACCTAGACATGTGTATATGGGTTTCACCTAGATATGCCTGGCTGATATAGATGCTAGACGTCTGGGAAAAAGACGACAGATGATACATCTCCACTTAGTGGCTATTCAGAACCAGTGTGACCCACAAGAGCCCACATTTATCCACACAACACTCAGATCTCTCCCACTCTGTCCTGAACACATGTGTAACCGTCCCTGTTTTTAGCCCGTCGTTCCCCCGATGGTCTGAGTCCGGTCCAAACGCAAGCCCATGACATCAGCACGGCATCCCAGAGTTTACAGTATATAAAGCCCAGACTGACAGAACTCGAGCCTGTGTGTGTTGGCAGAGCGCAGGGCATTTGTGGTGATGGCTGAGGTTTAGCGTAATCAAGGGTTGGAGCATTAGAGAGACAGACGGAGCGAGTGAGAGAGAGAGACAGAAGAGAGTGGGTTACGGTTCGAGTAATGCTTGACACCCTAATGGCTGCGTGACCCCGATGTTTTTATGTTGAGATTTATACGGCCACAATGAGCTTTTAAATTGAAACGATTAATTCCTATGGAGTTCTTCACTTTAGATGTGAAAAATTGCATCGCAATGTATCACCCTTTTAAATATGCTTACATTTCAGCAACAAGTTATATTTTGCTTTAAAGAGCGTGTTTTTTTTTTTTTAATCTTGATCTGTCTATAGTGTGTAATGTTGCTGTTTGAGCATGAAAAAGGTCTGCAAAGTTACAAATATTCTCTATATCACAACTCTCTGAAACGCCTCCATTGTAGCCTTGAGTTCCTTCCGGGAAAAAACACGTCACTTATTTAAATAATTAATGCGCAGAATAAAGGGGCGGGGCCTGGTTGAGTTAGTTAGTAGTGTGTTAAACTGGCGGTTATGGTAAGGGGCGGGACATTTCCCAAACACACTCGAAGCGCTCGACCAATCAGAACACACTGCTCCAGTTGACCAATCAGAGCACACTGTGCTTTTCAGAAGGAGGGGCTTCACAGAGACAGGAAGTAAACTGAGCGTTACTGACAGAGGCCGTTTCTCAAAACCAAGAATGCAAAGAACGGACTTGTGTTCTTGGGGAGAACGCTCTTGCTAGTTGTTCTTGGAAGAATGAACTTACAAGGTGACGAGCACACAGAACGCTGCTGACAGTTTGAGGCGATGTGTTCTTGCTGGTATTGCGCAATACCCCTGCACAGCGCCGTCTTCAGTACCCAAACATAACAAGAATTATTGATGATAACAGCCAGGTTTTATCGCCCAAGCCTACTTGGAATTCCTCCGACCAGTAAAGAGCCTCGTTGGCCGCTCGCCATTCAATCAATGCAGCGGTTTCCTCAGATGTCCCTTGGTTTAAATGAAAATGTTATCACATTAATTAGAATACAATTATATAATAACAGCGGTAAGAAAAGTAAAACTTTCATACAGTTGTGGGTCTGGCTTTCTTCTGCCATTTTTGCTCTGCTGCTATGGTCTCTTGACTGTGGGTTAAAACGAGTTTTTAGCATGACTAGCCGGTTGGCTCGCTAGCTACACCCGCGTGCGCTTATGGAGATTCTTCACTACCGAAAACGTTTGAGCATATTTTCGATTCGCCATCAATTTTCGTAAAAATGGCAATATTTGAAATCTACACAGTAGATTTCTCGCATCAAATGTTCTCAGAAGTGAATTTAGTGATGAAATAGCATACGAAATTGTAGAAAAACGACTTACTGTTGTTCTGCCTTTCTGCTACCCGCTCCTTCCTTGAATGCCGAAATGAATGCTGGGATATTTCTGCCGTCAAGTTCACACAAGTTACCGACCGATGCATCCTCGGTAAAATGGGCGTGTCAAGAACACTTCCGGGATTTTTAACCATTCTTGCCAAAATGTAAACTTGTGTATTGAGACAGTACTTGGGCTGGTGACGTTCCACAAGTCCACAAGAACACAAGTACAGACAAGAACGCATATTGAGAAACGGCCAGACTGGGAAGAGAGGAGCCGCAACAATGGAGAATATGAGGAAAATAATCAACATTCAAGCAGGAAAACCTGTTCTAGTAGAGCCTGAAACAACAGCAAGACTTTATAATAAGACAAAATATGACCTCTTTACAGCAAGTGAATGACCAAATTGTGTTTTGATTAGCGATAGAGTCAGTGTCTATTTCTGTTGCCGTCCGTTAATCGCAGAAAGCTTCGTTTCTTCAGATTCTGATATCAAACTAAGTCTGAGCTTTCCAAATTTCCAAACAAATGTTTTGACACTATTGTTGCCGCCTCACGTTCATCTCCTTACTTTTTTTTACTATTTAATGTATGTTTGAATATATCAACAGTTTGTTCATTTTTTGATTAATTTGATTAGATAGATTAGATTATTTGAAAGTTTAATGAAAACTTTAATTTCGGTTTCAGTAAAAAAAAAAAAATCTATGTCTTTCAGGTATGCAGACTTCAGTAGCTGTATCTCTAATGTGAATAGACTTTAGCATGCGGTTCCTCGCTAACAGACTGACTCGATCTGGCAGAGACGCCTCGTCCAATATAAGGTGGAAATTGGTCTCAGGTGTCGAGTATGTCCAAACGCATGTCTGCAACTGCTGTTAGAGGCCATTTTTCACCTCATTTATTCTAATAGATGTGACAGATGAACTTTTGGAGGCCCAGTTAGTGGAAGAGCTTCTGTACTTTTTGCATAGATGCTTTAGCAGGATAAAATGATCAATGGATGTTTGTCAGGAGACAGTAATAAATGCTTTTTACTGAGTGTCCCTTGTTTCGAAATGTGTTAGTTGCACTATAGTCTTTTTCCTTCTTTTCCAGGCCAGCTATCATGGCAGAGCGACATTTTGAGAGAGTCTTATTGAGTAAGTTGCATATTTATTATGGAAACCCGCATAACAATATGTTTTAAATTATTTTGTTCCTTTATTATGCTTGTTGTCATGTCAACGTTGTACAAGCAGAATGTGGCGGTTGGTCGGTGTGATATTAGTCCCGCCCCTCCTCCACTGTGATTGGATGGTTGGGTAAAAAGTGACAGTGATGAGCGCTGCGTTTTACCTGCGTAATATTCTTCAACTCTCGGCGACCAGTAAAAAACGGGTTAGGGTTAGCGTGAAAAAAACACTCAGCGCCTTGTTACGCTCATGGCGTTTAAAAAACGCAACGCTCCCATTAAAAACAATTGGAAAATTCGCCAGCCGCGTGAAAAAACGCTTTGGTCGACACATAGCCTTGAGGTTACCCCTGCTATCTATATATATAACCAAGATGAAAACTTTAAGCAATGAAAAAGTATTTTCCCTATCTAAAAGTAAAAGGAGATTTTGCAAATGTCTGTAAAAAACTCTCAACCCCAATTTACCCGTTGCATTTTAAGATAACGTGCCGTGTGTGTCGTTTTTGGGTGAACTATCTTTGGGTGAACTACCTTTAAGGGCCGATAAAAGAACAATGACTATAAAGTTTTAGTAATCGTTCTAATTCTATGAGAATAGGAAAGTCTACTGCACAACGATACAAATCACTTTCAGAATGTTTTTCTTCCACTTGATGAATGATAAAAACATTGACAGCCAATCAGAATCCGCCAGATTTGAACAAGCGCGCACGTTTACAGGGGTAGATGACAGAATTGCATGTTATATATTTCTTTATAGTTGTCGTTCTTGACATGAGCAAAATTTTCTAGACTAAATATAAATTCAATGCACATTTATTTGTATAGCTCTTTTAACAATACACATCGTTACAAAGCAGTTTTACAGAAAGTCCACATTACAATTTAGTTTATCTGTTATAAGAGGTAACTTTCTAAGTTATGAATTTCAGAAATGTACATATACAAATCACAGTTAGCTAAAAATGAATTAATTTAAACAATGTAATCATAAACTAATTATGCAACTTACTCAAAACTAAACTGTACTTAAAAATCCAAATATCAACTCCAAAATTGTGACGTTTTCTAAACTGCATTGGCCAAACTTTTGCGTCTATGTTTGCGTATTCACATGAATTTGGTATCTAGCTTTTAAGGTCCACTCACAAGCCAAAGGTCGCTGTGAATTTGGTGTGACCCATTCTCACTTCCATCAAAAGAGTCAATACAAATGCCATGGAACCAAATTTAAAGTTATTTGTCGTGAAGTCATCGCGGGGGTGTGAGTGACTCATCTCTATATGCGACTCGATAAAGAGTTTATTCTATTTCAGACAAGTGACATTTCCAGCTCACTCCTGCAGATCGCAGACAGAAAAGATCGCATGCGTCAGTGATCGAAACCCTGCAGTGGAAATGCTGGCCAGTGAAAGACGCTGTGAAATGCTCAGAGCTGTGAAACAGCAACCACAGCAGCCACATACACACACACACACACACACACACACTCGCTGTATGTGGTGTTCCCTGTCATTAAAGCATTATCCAGCACAGTCTGTCTGGCCCTCGGAGAATCCCCTGTTCTCATCCGTGTCGGCGTGGGAGAAACATGGTGCATGTCGAGTGTTGGAACAGTTTAGTTTGTGATGTGCATCTATGTCTCAAAGAAAGAGGAAAATGTTATTGCTCAGAGGTTGCTCTTTCATATCACTGGATTTTTTTTATGTTTCACTTATGTATCAACTTTTCCCCCAAAATTGAGTCAAATTAGGTTATCATGCAGTAAATGCATGCAGTAAAAGTATACTTAAGGTTGCATGCTTGTGCATTATTCTGCTTTTGCATTCTATGCCAAAAAATACACTTTAAACAACTGTTCTTCCAGTAATGTTATCGGAACGTTCATTCAGAGATATCTGGTCTTTAATAATGTTCTCAAAATGTTATTTACACATCGTTCATGGAGAGTTTTTTTCCTGAAACATATTAGTTGGACGTTCGACTAGCATTCTTTAATGTTACTACTTGTTTCAGAACGTTCAGAGAACATTGAAAAGTAACGTGTCCAAATTGTTTGCAAAATGATAAAATTAAGTATTTTCTCCTTTAAACTGCAGTGAACCAAAGACAGTCTCAAAAACACGCTTTGAAATCGCTGGTGTTTCTGACGTCACAAACTACCTTGTAACCAATCAGATCAACGTGTGATCGTCAACGAGTGGATCTCTGAGTGAGTGAGTGAGTGGAGGCGGGGGCTCATTTGCATATTCATAGAACCGCGCATACTAAATGAGGCAAGGGTGTCGAGTTACATTCAAGATATTTTAAGGCGTGGATACATTTTTTCCCTAGTAAAAAACGCTTAAAAGTGTCATTTTAGTGATCAAAGATGAGTTTTAAGGGATAAAATTAATATTAAAACATTTTAAAAAACCTGGACGTTTTGAACGTCCAGAGAACATGTGTCTAAGCGTTCGTATCAAAACTTTGGGCGTAAGACTATAGAACTGTGGAAAGCAGCTCATATAATTTAATGAGAAATGTTCAATCTCATATTGAGATCTCTGACTTGATTGTAAATCTGACTTTGATTCTGAGCAATGTTCAAGACTTTGTTGAGGTGTCATTTTCTCAGGAGAAACATCTGAGAAGCAGGAGACCTTCTCTGTATTTAATCTCATTGCTGTTTATAGGCAACAAGTGAGATATTTAAAAGGTCTCATTTGTGAATTTTCTTTCCTATGGGAAGCGTCATGCAAAACATGTTGAGCCCCATTTGAAAAGTGGGCCACACAGAGAGCATCTCATCACTGTTTTCTGGAACTAAACTGCATCATTGTTCTGTTTTCCTCCCACGAAGCCCTGGAAACCTCACAGCTAATCTGTGAAGAATGAGGCCTGTGACATTTTCAGCAAATGCATTAATAATCCTGCAGTTCTGTCAGATCACTTAAAGTCGTTTCCTGGGTTTTTAACATTTTCTAAAGATAATGTGAGTGACACTACAAAAAAAAAAGTTTCCTTGTCCAGTGCAATTAAAATTGCAGATTTTGACTGTCATTTTTTTCTCTTTCAGTTCATCTACTGTCATGGCAGAGCAACAGCCTGAAGAGGATCTTGCTAAGCACTTGCAAGTTAGTTAAAGTCAGTAAAAAAAATCCTAAATAATAACACATTTGGGTTAATGTCAGAGGCATTTGAATGTAGCTATATCGAACCCATGAGTTATAAGGTTTGTTACAACCAAATAAATGCAAAGCCAGCATGAAATGGAAATTCACAGATTTAAAAAACACGGTATTGATCTTATTGTGAAGATTCATTCGTGCATGTTTCTTTTTTGACCTCTAAATCTCATAAATCTCTGGTGACGTCATAATTTAGTGTGCTTAAACTCCGCCTCTGTAAGCTGTGAGTATTTTCTCCTTATAACTGCAGTGAACCAAAGACAGTCTCAAAAACCTGACGTTTCTGACGTCACAAACTACCTTGTAACCAATCAGATCAACGTGTGATCGTCAACGAGTGGATCTCTGAGCTGAGTGAGTGAGTGGAGGCGGGGCTCATTTGCATATTCATAGAGCCACGCATACTAAATGAGGCAAGGGTGTCGAGTTACATTGAAGATATTTTACGACATGAAGAATTTTTTTCCAAGGAAAAAACGTTTAAATATGTAATTTTGGTGATCAAAGATGAGTTTTAAGGGATACAATTATTGACCACAGGGGACTTTAAATAAGCAACAATAGTGATGCTTGACTTCAACTTTTAAGAGTACACTTTTGGCCTCTCCAAGCGATATTTACAGTGTTTGTGAAATTAAGTTTTTCTTACGCTGCTTCTCCGAGCGAAGTGATTAAGATGCAGCACAGTTTTGTAATTCCAGCCCCATTATTCCACTCGCTCGGCTCGAGAAACGGCCAAGATGTAAGGAAGATCCCATTCACTGAGTTTTCCAGCACAGATGAAGCCCACCAACAACATCCACTGGAGAATTCAAGCTGACATACGCGACACACGCCAAACAATGCACAATAAATTCAGTATTACACATGAGCCAGGGATGCCAAAGACAAGCATTATGGAGAGAGAAAGTTAAGTGTTGTTGAATTCCTGGCTCTACATGAGAAGCTTCATCCTGGATTGAGTTTCACCCTCAACTCGCTGCCACACAAAGCAAATCGGACACATCACACGGCTAATAATAGCCAGAGCGAACACCACAAATTAATTACAGACTTCAGATCTTCCATCAGCTTATGTGTGCAAGACAGTTCCATGTGAACGGGTCAGATGAACACGCTAAACACACAAGACATGCGCTCAAAGAGAAATGTATCTGGGTCGAGTGGGAAGGGCTGCAGATTCAATAGGGATTTGAGATTCTTGGAAGTGGTTTTAAACCATGACATTTCAAAATAAGATTTGGTCCTACGTTTGGCTGCAAGAGGCGTTTTTTTTTTCTCTACCAAAAATGTAATTTCTGTCATCATTATTCATCCAGGTTTGATGCGAAACTCGAAAGACGTTCAGCAGAAAGTTCATGCTGCTCATTTACATGCAATGAAAGTTAATTCACTGTATTAGCCATAATGCTTAATTATATTAGCCACCTTTCATCCTACTCTTTATGTGAGGAACAGGACAAATTCTAGGGCTTTATTCACTAAAAATGCCATTTGTAACTAGAGATGCATGATATATCAGTATCGGCCGATATATGTTAATTTTCAATGTTATCGGCCCGCTACGAGATATATTAAAGCTGATAAATAAAGAAATAATCCATTTCTTTAAGCTGAGACACTTCAGATGTGCACTGTTCAACATGATGGTTTTGAATCATTGAAATATGATTGGAATCACTTCAAAAAAAGTAAAATACGGTTAAGTACATCGGGCAGCGCAAATCTGTCATATCGGCTACATAAAATTATAATTAAAAAATCATTATAATTGTGTGCTTGGGACATGACGTTTAATGGTGAGACTTTTGTTTTTGAAATCAGGCTCTCAAATTTTTTTTGGATTTATCGGCAAATATATCGGTAATCGGCTTTCAAATATACAAAATTATCGGTATCGGCCAAAGTTTTCATATCGGTGCATACCTAGTTGTAACTCAAAAATAATGCATCAGGTCATTGTTTTTTTTTGGGCAAGTTACACATTTTATTGAAATAAGTTGAAAATAGACTTGTTTTTCAATGTAGAATATCATATGCAACATTAAATACAACTCATCTAATACAGCCTTTTAATATCACGATACTTTTCCGCTAGACTGTTACTCGTTTCCATTACAACCATTTAAAATACATATAAAGTGACAACTTCCTCTTTGTAGTGGGCGAGAAGTAATCAGGAGCATCTTGTGCTAATTCAATTAGCACAGACTGGTCTTAATTACAGCCCTTCAAAGAGGCTTCTTAAAAAAAAACTCTTATTGTAGTTTGCTAAAATGCATTCCATATCTGTCTATTTCAGCTCTGTCTCCACAACAAACTGTGAACACACACATGTGGAAGCATTTTAACTGTATAATTTGTCTCAATTCACTCAGTGCTGTAATAAAGTAAAGACTCTTTTAAATGCGCAACATATTGCATTTTCTCTCTTTGATGAGCAATCTCAAATCTTGCTAATGAATTTTTCCAGTTGAGTGCAACTTAGCATGTGTTATCCGGTTATGTAGTCGGACATGATCCAATTAAATACAGTTATATGTAATTATAGTTGGTAGCAGACAAATTTCTTCAAATTATCTTTCAGTTATTTGGGCATAATGTGTTTCGGGGAAAAACGGTAAGTGATGTTGTGGAGTTAAAGGAACAGTTCACCAATAAATGAAAATTCAATCCATCGTTGCAAATGTTTCCATACATGTATAATATTTGGTTACACTTTATTTTAAGGTGTCATTGTTACAGTGTAATTATATATTTAAGTCCTGAGTGCTATTAATTAACATGTACTTAGGGTTTGGTTGAGGGTTAGTTGCATGTAACAAAGACACTGCAAAATAAAGTGTTACCTAACATTTTTTTGTCCAAACAATGAAAGTCAATGGGGTCCAATGTTGTTTGTACCTTGAACGTCTAGAATTTTTAGCTTTTTTACTGTATTTTGTCTCTTTGCCAGTCTTAAAAAGCACCTTCTTGACTATTTCATGCAAGCCAACAGGAAAACGATCTAATTCGCTTTCCCTGCGAGTGTGTGATTATTAAAGTAGCCGTCGTTTCTGTTGGATTGGGAGCAGAGGAACATGTGATGGTAGGCCTTAAACTGACCTCATAACATCCATCTTCCTTTTCATGCCTTCAAAAAGACGGATGTGTTTAAAGTGGGATGCCTGGTATGAGTATAAAATACCTGCCTTTCACAGAAACCACAGTCATTTACCCTTAAAGAGGAAAAACTCAGGAATTCGACTGACCTCCAGGTCAAAAATTGCTCTTGTGTGTTTCGTCTGGAAGGAAAGTGGATCGTTGAGGAGCGCTATACGAGTGTGTTGGCTGCTAAATCCCACCGTCACTGCCAGGTGGATTTAGTTCAGGTCACATCCTGAGGAAGAAGCAGGTATAAGTGTAGAGAACATGGGAAGAAGAAAGTCAGGAGTTTCAGATCAAGCGTTTGAGAGACGCTGGCACTCGAGACGGACCACACATCACCAAACCTCCTGATTCATGCGATCTGTCTCAGGACAAGGCCAGTAACATGGTACTCACTTCTATTACTTAAAGGGATAGTTCACCCAAAAATGAAAATTCTGTCAGTATTTACTCTCCCTCATGTTGTTCAACCCCGTAAGACCTTCGTTCATCTTCGGAACACGAATTAAGATATTTTTGATTAAATCTGAGAGCTGGATCACTCCTCCATACTAGTCCATAGGCTTCTTCAGGGATTGAAACTTGCCAGCCCCGAAAAGTTATTAAAGACATCGTTAAAATAGTCCAAGTGACTACAATGGTTCAATCTTAAGTTTATCAAGCGACGAGAATACTTTTTGTTCGCAAAAACAAACAAAAATAACGACTTTATTTCAACTATTCATTTCCTGTTCTGTGGGCCTCTAGTCAGTTAGCGTAGTGTGATAGCGTAGTGCTACGTCACATGTAGGCTCACTATTGGCCGACGCTGGTCATGTGTGTGATGCGTGTGACGTACAACAACAGAAGCTTACGCTGTTACACTAGTGAACTCACTCGAGGCCCACAGAACAGGAAATGAATAGTTGAAATAAAGTCGTTATTTTTGTTTGTTTTTGCGCAAAAAAAGTATTCTTGAAAAAAGGTTCTTGTGTGACTCATAACCGGTGAACGATTACTTTAGTCCCTGAAAACGCTGTAAATGAAAAATAATTATATTACAAATATTAATGTTTACCATTTATTTATTGTGTCAGGTCATCTCTGCATGTTAAGTCCAATGAATGGAAGGAGCAACAGATATTTTCCTTAATATTATGACATCAGCCTTGGTCCTGTGTTTGATTGGATGTTGAGATGTGGGCGCGGCACTCGAGTGTATGCAGATGAGCGTGAGCTTGCAGGGGGCGGAGTTTAAACACACTGAATGATTGGAGGATCCCGCGTACGTCACCAGAGACAGTTTTAATTAAACTATCAGGTCAAAACGTTTTTTTTTAATAATGAAATGCATGCACGGATGAACTGTTAACAACATGATCTGTAAAATGCATTTAGAAAATAAATTGAATTGTTTTTAAACTTGTTTCCCAAAGCATCTTAAGATGGGATACACACGTGTTTTAACATGGAAAACGTTACGTTCTTGTTAAGTTAATTGTTCTTGTTAAGACTTGTTAAGTTAATCAAAGTAGGTTTCAGAAGAGCACTGTGAATTGGTTCCCAAAAAACAAATGGGAATCATGCGCTAATGTTAGGAGTGCGTTCTATGTTGGGTGGGATTAACCACTATATAGTTCACTATATATAGCACTATATAGTCCCATTTGTCGCCATTGACTTTTGGCTTGCTTATGGTGCGTTCTATTATTTATCCGACTAGGAAGACAGACGTTGCCTAGCAACACGCACCAACGCGCCCCCCTTTCCTCGGATTTCCCAGCTCGGAAGTCGGACAACCGTGAGGACACCGAGCAAGAATTCCGATACGGAATCCAAGATGGCTGACTTGTATGAATGGTTTTCATTGTTTTTGGACCGCTTTGGTTGTTTAAATTACGATTTTAATCACTTGTATTACTGCAATACCTCACTGCGAATGAAGCCTTGTTTCAAACGGGTGTTAGTAACTTGGCTAGCGTTGCTAACAGAAGATAAACTAAAAACTAAAAAACATGAAATAAAGTGAAAATTTTAGAAGTTCAAATGGCTGCGTTGGTGCGTTTTGATAAGCGCCTGGTACTCTGCCAGTGTTGCCATAGCAACAGCTTTCCGGGTCGCGTGGCGTCCATGTTTTTTCTCTGACTCGGATGCGCAAAACATACCAGAACGCTTGAAGTGTGGAAGTGACGTGATATCCGAGGGCCGAGTCGGTTCGTTGACAAAAATAGAACGCACCATTAGTTGGGGACATTTCATTTTATATTTAACAATATTATTACAACATTATTTTCCTGTTATCTCTGTAAAGCTGCTTTGAAACAATCTGTATTGTAAAAAGCGCTACATAAATAAAGGTGACTTGACTTGAAGTTCTCATTCGGTTAACACTAACCCTGCAACGTTCTTGTATAGTTAATTGGTGATTATAAAAATGTAGCCTAAAAATAACCATTAGATAATGTTCTGTATTAAACTTCCTGAGAATGTTAGTTGGTCATTACAAACAATAGAACCTTAAAAGCACATTTCTATAACATTAGGAATTGGTTAAAAAACTATGGGAACTTTACATGTTTACTGGGATTCAAC